>NW_023361600.1:214408-307401 GCF_001411555.2 Juglans regia
ATTTAAATTTCTCTTAATTTAAATTAGTTTGTGGGTTTTAAAATTATTGTATTTTTGGATTTAATTATTTTATTTTACTTAGTCACTGTGTTTAAATTTATTTTATTTAAAACAGTTGTGTTGGTTAGAATTTTGTGACCTAAGTTGTGAGTTTTAGACCTCATTTATTTTCCTTCATTTTTCTTTTCCACTTTCTTTTTCTCTTTTCTTTTTTTTTTCTTCTTTCTTTTTTTTTTTCTTTCCTTCTTTCCTTTTCCGGAACTGCTCCTCCCGCGCGCGACCCAGCCCCTCTCTCTCACTCCGTCCGATCCTTCTCTCCCGCAGCCCGCCACCATGTGCCTCTTTCTGGCAACACCGCCAAGCCCACAGCCTTCCCCACCCTCCGGCGACCATCTCCCTCCAATCTCAGCCCCTCTCGCGTTGCCGTTTGCCCCCACGCGCAACACTATGCCGCGGTGTTCCTTGTGCTCGTGCGCCGCCGTCGCGCCACCATCGGCCACCATTTCTTCACCACTTCATCATCGACCTCCTAGCAACCTAATGCACCCATCCTTGGCTCCGATCTGTCACCGGTGAAACCCATCTATCTCCATCTCAGATTCGTGCTTTTTGGCCTTCAACCGCCGCCCACGCCGCCACCCACGACAAACCACCACCACCACTAGATTCACCGACATCCCTAGGCCCTACCCTATCAATCTCGGGTCTTCGTTCACACCCGTTCAAAAGTGGGTTTCTAAGACCCACGGCCACAATGCATTTCGCACTGTTTTGTTGCTGCATTGCCGTTTCTAGCACTTCCGTGATCTTTCAAAAATTATATTTTAGCATTGTAAGTATTTTTCTCGAAGAACTTTTGAGATTTAAATGTATTTTCGCACAAACTCATATTTACTGTGAATTGATTGGTTGTGCCGGACTGAGTCCGAGGAGTCAGGGGGTCGGTTGGATTGGATGATGGAGTTGTTTGTGTGATTAGGTTATGCCATGAAATTTATTGGCTGTTTCGGATTTAAATATTGGTGTTTTGAGTTTGACGTTGGTCATGGTGGATATTAGTATTTTTTTTAGGAAGTGGTGATATATTTTAGAATTATAAGGGTTTTAAGTTTTGAGAAATTAAGATAGATTGTTTTAGAAGCTTAGGCTTAAATATGGAAATCCGTGATTGATTGAAAACTTACGGAAATTATGTGATTATTTTAATAGGTGACGATTTATAGTCGACTCGACATTTTTTAGGAAAATTTTGAAAAGCTAAGAAGTCCAGGTAAGCGGGGTTCATATACTAGTTTTGCATAAAATAAATAAAAGGAGGTTGACTTTGAGAATAAATGTGTTTATTTTCTTTTTGAAAGAGATAATCTGAAAACAACCTCAGATGTTTATTCTACATATGCATAAATTCTATATAAGAGAAAGTGTTTTTCTATCATGACTGGTGTAGACATGAGCTAGTTTTGTGCATTTTATTTCTGAACTATGTAAAAGAGCGAATATGAAAATCTAGAAGTTTTGTTATGAACAAATGAGAATATTTTGTTTATGTTTATCTCGAACATGTGAAATGATCTGAAACTTTTCAGTATTTTGTTTTGAAATGATGTGACATCCGAGAACCTTGGCATGAAGTTCTGATTCTGTATATGATTATAATCTGATTTTCGATGAAATCTGTTCTGTTTCTGTTAAGGCCCAGCCACGGGCATAATGGTGGTTTATAACCCTACCACGGGGGTGAAACATGAAAAATGGCCCAGCCACGGGTATAATGGTGGTTTATAACCCTACCACAGGGGTGAAACATGGAATATGGCCCAGCCATGGATATAATGGTGGTTTATAACCCTACCACTGGTGTAATACCCAGCTCCTTCTTCTTACGTACGCTTCTCTCTTTCTGACGTATGTTTCGTCTTGATGACGTAAGCAAATCCCGAAGGCAGAGATTATGTGATCATCTGCCTTTCTCACTACCGACTGTGAGTCACGTTATGCGTGTCGAACCATGATAGCGTATCTCGAAAGATATCGTGTGACTTCAAGGGCACGCCCAGTGTTTTAATATTATTATTAAAATGATTTCAATTATTTAAGATATTATGAGATTTAAATTATGTTGAGAACTTTTATTAAATAAATGGTTTAACCCTTTTAAATATGTTAAGTGAGACTTCATCATTCTATTAATGACGAAGAATATTATTTTATAAACTAAAGTTAGTTTAAAATAATACCTACCTTAATTCCTCTAAGTGCTTTTAATTAAATTAATGTTTTACGCATCTTCAAATCAGTGTTTTAATTATTCGTCGTTAGATCGTCGTGTAGACCCCCAGACGAAAGGACTGGGTTAAATACCCAGACCCCTCTCTTTCCCTCCCATTTCCCCGTAACTCTCTCTCTCCTCCCTCTCTCATTCGGCGTACGAGGTACGCATCTCCTCCACGCCGAAGCCTTCCAACGCACAGCTCGGCATCGCCATGCGTCGCCAGGCCACACCGCCGACACCACCAGCTGCTTCTCACGCCGGCGAGCTCAACCATGCCAACCCCTCCACCTCACGCTCCCTCTTCCTCTCCCTTCGAAGTGTGAAGCCCAAATGGGCTTAGTGCGTGTAGCGCCGCCGTGCGCCGCCCTCCAACGCCACCACTCCCTCGACGAGCTCCTCTCCCACCGGCCATCATCCTCCACCGAAGCCAGCTCCTATGATGCAGTCCTCCCCCTCCTTCCACGTCAAGTACCCGAAATGGGTCTCTAACCCATTTCCCACCGTGCGCCGCCATACGCGTGTAAGGCCCCCACGTCTAGTTGCCTCAAGGGGGGCAGCACAAGCCCTAGCCATGGAGGGTACTAGCACCTTGGCTAGCCCACAGCCATGCCTTCACAGCATGCGGGCTAGCGAGGCTAGCAAGCACACGGCAGCGCGCGCAGCACAAGTCAGCGCGTGCAGACGCGCAGCACAGGCCAGCGCGCACAGGCGCGCAGCACAGGCCCGCGCGCACATGCGCGCAGCACCAGGCGCCCCAGCGGGCCGCACGCCCAGGCACTTCGCAGTGCGCAGGCCCATGCGCACACCAGTGGGCCGCAGGGCCCTGCGCGCACCCATGCGCCACACAGACCAGCCAGTCCGCCCGCGCGCGCGCACGACCAGGCTGACCATGCCGCGCACCCGCATAGCCTTGGTTCCTCCTGCCGCACGCTAGCACGCCCATGCCAGCACGCCCACGCCCATCCTGCAGCGCACCAGCGAGGCTAGTGGCACGTCCCATGGCGTGCCATCCAGCGCACGGCTCCAGCCCGTGCCATGCGGAGCAGGCCAGTGGCATGCCATCCAGGCGTGCCATCCAGCGCACGGCTCCAGCCCGTGCCATGCAGCCAACGCCCAAGCCAACCACATGGGCCATGCCGAACCAACCAACATGCAACCACTTGACCCACCTTGGGTCCGTGCATGTCACACCATGGTTTAGTTCATGGCTCCCTTTTATTTGTTTTACTTATTTAGTCCTTTGATTATTTGTTATTTACTTTGAAGGGACCATTTTAGGGTTTCCAAGTTGTAACCTATAAATAGGACCACTAGTCATTACATTCCCATCTTTTGGCAAAACTCTTAGAGAGAGAACATTGTTTGAGAGATCATCTTCGGTGCAAGAGCACTTGGGCAATTTGGGTGCAATCCGTGAATCCCAAATTGATTTATCATTTTATGTAGTTTAATCATTCCTTGTGCAATACGTGAATCAAGGCTTGATTGTTCATGTGTTCTTTGTGTTATTTTAGTTTATTTAAGAGCAATAGTATTCTATAAATTGTTCTTGGAGTTCCACATTTGTTCTTGAAGTTCTTCATTATTTTTGGTCTCTCAATCCATGTGAATCCACATTTCGACTATAACAAGTGTTAGTCAACTTTCCATAAGTTGCCCTAACCCTTTTTGGTTGTCATAGCCGAATTGCATCACTTGGTAGGTCAAATCCCATTCGGCCAACTATTGCCTTATTGGGACTTGCCTAGCCGCCACCCAACATTCCTTTTGCATCCCTCATAATTAGGAAACTTTCCTAATTCCCATACTACCCTATTTCGGCAACCCTAGCTACCATCTACCATACCCTACTTGGGAACCCTAGCCGCCACCTCACTTACCACTTTGAGACAAACCCTAGCCGCCACACATACATTCCATAGTGAGCTAACCCTAGCCGCCAACTACCTTCCTAATTTGGCCAAACCTAGCTGCCCATTTCCGTACCCTTTTGGGTAGCCCTAGCCGCACACATCCGTACCCACTTGGATAAACCCTAGCCACCATTATCCCTTACCATTTCGGGAAACCCTACTATACCTCATAGCCGTGCATCACCCATCACCCTACCCTACACTTACATCATCCAACCCTAATATCATTTATCATTTCTAGCCGAAATACATATTTTCATATTGACACATTGGTCATCTTGACCTACATTGGACGTGGACCAAGCAAGAGAAGGACTTGGACTCGGTCACCTCAAGGTTACTATTGGCTTAGCAAGGCAAGTGTTTAGGGACTAGACCGGGGTCCCTAACAACGCGGCCACCCACGACCACCATGCGACGCCATGGACCTCCTCTCCCTTTCCCCGAGCTCCTCCACGTGACCCATGGCCAGAAACCCCCTCCTCTACCTCACGGGTTCCCCTCTCACGCACGCACGGATTGCACGCCGTGCACCGCCACCCACAGCTGGTAACCACCACCATCAGCCTCCTCAGGCCGCCACCAAGCCAACCCGACCTCCATTGGCCCCAATCTGCCACCCACGAGAGCACACTCTCTCTCACTCTCCCACGGCTTCTCCTCCATGGAATGGCCAGATCTGCCACCGTGGCGCCACCTTGACGCCACCACGAGATTCACCACACCTCCTTTAGCCAAGCCCTAGGTCTAAACCATCACTTTATGTGATGGGTAATCACTGCACGTGATGGACAGTCACTACGTGTGATTGACCGCCACTGTACATGGCTAGATCTGCCGTGTTATGCCCCTCGCCATCATCACAAGGCCATCACGAGCCTTTCCAAGACCACACCTAGCTATCCAAACACCTAAACAGTCACCGTACGTGAGTTAGCCGCCACGTACGACTCCTCCGACATCATCGGCTATGACAATCAGCAAGCAACGAACGGGTTATCCCGTCAATGGTATAACTCTCTATCCCTCGTAATTATGTTAGATATTGATTGGTTGACTAGGTTGTGGACTGTGCTGTTAGTATTTGTGGAGTTGTGGCATTGTGATGAAGTGTTGGGCATTTTGTGTAGTGAAGTGTTGGGCTTATATGTGTTGTATGGAGGTGCATTGTGCCGTGTAGGGTACTGTGATGTGTTGGGTGTAGATGGGAAGTGTTGTGGACTGTGCCATGTAGTGTGATTGGGAAATATGTGCTGTAATGGTGGCACGGTATATGTAGAATAGATACGATGCACACTGAGTGTACTCTGTACTCTGTGTGCATGTGGCGTGTTATGTATGTAGGGAGTACAAATGGAATGTACTCCATGTGATGGTGAGATGCACCATATGGCGGGTACGCCATAATGGTGACATGCAGTGAAGTGTATGAAGGGAGTACGATGGGTGTACTTTGTGTGGGGTATAGTATATGTGAGGAGTACACGTGGAGTGTACTCTATGTGGTAGAGTAATGCACCATGTGGCGGATATGCCATAATGGTGATGTGGCATATGGGATAGGAATAGTACACGTTGTGTGTACTTTATGTGTGGCGTAATGTGAGACAAGGAGAGTATATGTAAAATATACCCTCTTGGCGTATCGTGGAACGAGATGAGTACAAGTGGAGTGTACTCAGTGGCGTAGTGCGTGTAAGAGGAGTACATGTAGAATGTACTTTATGTGGTGGACGATGCACCATATGGCGTGTATGCCATATTGGTGATGTGGTATGTATGTGGAGAGTGCATGTGGAATGTACTCCATGAGATTCTGCGATGCACCATATGGCGTGTATACCATAGTGGTGATGTGGCGTGTTGTATATGTGGGGAGTACAAATGGGATGTACTCCATGAGATGGTGAGATACACCATATGGCGTGTATGCCATAGTGGTGATGTGTCATAGTGTGTATAAAGGGAGTATACGAGGAGTGTACTCCATGTGATATAATGATGTACCATATGGCGGGTATGCCATAGTGGTGATATGGTGTGTATGGATGGAGTGCATGTGGAATGCACTCCATATGATTGGGGATGCACCATATGGCGTGTAGGCCATAGTGGTGATGGAGCGTATGTAAAGGGAGTACGAGTGGAACGTACTCCCTGTGATGGAGTGATGTACCATATGGTAGGTATGCCATAATGGTGATGTGGTGTGTATGAAGGGAGTATACGTGGAGTGTACTCCACGTAGCAGCGACACTACGTGTGACGTGTCGTAGAGATAATGATGGTTATGTGATTTATGGGCGTGGAATGTGATGGATAGTGTCGGGAACTGTGGAACAGTGTCCCGAAGTAGTTATGGCGTAGCTTGTAGTCTGAGATGACAAGTGTCACTGCAATGGACTTATAGCTAAAAGTATGCGTGAAAGTATCAGAGCAAGTATAAGAGTGCGCAGCGGAAGCATGGCTGAGGAATGTCACGAAGTGACATGACCACTGACAGTCGTGCTTGTGATGGGTGAAGTAGTGGAATAAGTGTAAGAGTACGCAGCGGAAGCATGACTGGGCAACGTCACGAAGTGACGTGGTTATTGGAAGTCATGCTTATGATGGGTGAAGTGTTGAAGTGTAGAAATGGCGAAATGGGAACGTGACGAGATGTCACGATGTGAAGGGAGTACGTGAGGAACCGTACTCGTGATGAGTCAGGAGTGATGAAGTAGAATGCTAGGTAACACGACAAGGTCACAGTGTAGCACTGGAGCAATCTCGGGCTATATAACGTGACATGAAACATAGTTATGGATGGAGTCTTGTCGTGTTAAGTGTTGGGATGAACTATCAAGAGGGACGGGTAGTGTGAAGAGTCATGCTAGCCGGGTTAAGGGAAGATTGGTATCGGAGTATGGCCCTTGTCCCTACGAGCAGGTGATCAACGTGTGATATATGTTGATCTTAGGTGATAAAGGGGTAAGGTACCTGTGTAACATGGTGAGAGACACGTGCCGGACGGATTCACTATATGTAATGGGTAATCTGTCATGAGCATAGTTGCACGGTGCTTAAGCCTCAGAGTTGGCTTAGAGCCATGTGTCTTTATGGATAGGAATGAGGATTTAGTGTGGGCCAAGATGCATGAAGATAGTGACGGATGCATCGTTAGGATTGAGATGTGTGATTCCATCGGTCGGAATCATGCGTCGAATGTGGTTGTAAGAAGAGTAAGACGAATGTCCTAGTGTCTTAATCCTAAGGTGAATAAGGGGTCCACTTTAGTAGATGAGCACTCGAGAAAAGACTTTGAGTTGGAAGTTGTGGTGACCGTAAGTGGTCCTCGAAGGGTTTAATATAGTGAAGGGCACGTAAGTGCACGGGATAGAAGGAGAGTGTTCTAAGTATAGTGTAGTTCTATTTATAGTTTAAGTTACTTATGCATTAGATATAGAATGATGCTAAGGTTATGTGTATGCATGTAGGTTGCCATCTGACAAGCACGTGAATGGACTGAATGACATGCAAGTAGCATGGAGTCCAGGTAAGTGTTACGTTCATACTCTTCTAGAGTTATCAAAGATACAAGAAACGCTTTTCCTTTAAAATGCTCACGAAAAGACTAAAGATGTTTTAAGAAAGAAAATGCTAAATGTTCAAAAGTATAAGTATGTACGGCCCCTCCTTGGCAGCCCCTTTTTACGCACCCAAAGTATTAATTGTATACATGTGAATGGATGACTATACGCTGTATCTATTGTATGTATTTTCTAAGAAAAGTCCATAAACTGATGAAGATGCATGAAAGCAGATGCTTTCGTGAATCCTACGAACCGACGCTCTCATGTGCACCACGAGGTGATGCTCGCGGATGCCATGATTGACGACGTTCAAGGTGACGCTTATAGGATGCCACGGAAGCTGACGCTTAAGCCCATGTATGTTCTTTGTTAAAGGGAAGATAGAGTTGAAATGAAATTGAAAAAGAAAACGGAAAGACCATTTTCGGGCTTACTCCCCAAACGATACCTTCTCACAAAAAGAAATGTTTTCTCATGAAAAGAAAGGACTGTAAAATGAAAGAAAGAACTGAATGAAAGCTTCAGCTCCTTCGAGCTGACATGAACGAATGAAAGAAAGAAAGAAATGAAAGCATGAATGTATGAAGACACGTAACGGCCACATGACATGAATGAAAGGGTATCGATGAATGGGCAGATTGCAATACCGGGTAAGTAGCGCTGGAAGTGCACCCAGTGCTGCCCCCTATGAAAAAGGGGTTCCCAACCCGTGGCCACGGGCGGAATCCGGGTCCAAAGGAAGACCGCTAACCCCAAACACACGGGGCGTAATTGTGTGTACTGGCCTATGAAAGCGATAAGAAAGAATGGATGTACACACGCATGCACGAACGCACGAACGCACATGTATGCACAAGAGCACGGGCTCTTTAAGAAATGAAGGCACTGACGGGGGAAACGTTTTACGACGAAAAAGCCTTTTTAAAGTAAAACCCCGTAAAGCGACTCTTGACGAAATGAAGGTACTGACAGGGGACACGTTTTAAATAGAGGAAAGCCTTTCGAAAGAAAAGCCCCGTCCAGTGACGTTTTCAAACGAACGCACACAAGACACGTAGGCACGCACGTAATAGTATGTACGAATGATGAATGCATGAATGAAAACCTATGTTGTTATATTTTAACCGTATGAAGTAATGCTTATGAGTCTTCGACTCATTTTAGTTTTTATGCATGTCCCTCCCCCTCACAGGAACTGCACGATCAGGATGGACACGGCCCATGGGGAAGAGCATGGAAGTCTAGGCACGAGTTTTAAACGTACGAGGCCATTTTATTATAAGATTTATGTTTTCAGCTGTAACCCTCTTTTATGATCAAAGCACATTTTATTTATAAACGTAGAGTCTCGCACCCTGGGGATGCAAGTGAAAAGTTTTAAACAGGACGGTAATTCCCGTCGTCCTTTTTATAAAAATATTTTAGAAAAAGTCCCACTACAAGGACGGGCGTTACAACTGGGGTTAAACATGGTATTGTCCCAATGTGATATTAAACGATGATATGATTATAATGTTTCAGTTTAGAAATGCCAACGGATTCACTTTTTGGAATAAGTTTATTTTTCTGAAAATTTCGCTCTAATGTTTTTGTACAAGTTTTGTTTCTGCATTCTGAAAGTAAATGCTTTGTTCGGCTTATCAAATGTTATAAATGCTCATGTTTACATGCTAGTATATGCTCTCTGCTTACTGAGTTGTTGATAACTCACCCCTTATCTCCACAATATTTTTCAGATATTATGATGGTTCAGCTGAGGATTAAGATTATGAGGCATTGGGTGAGATGTCTTAAGTGTAGTGGTTCAAGCATAGGAAGTTTTTTATGAGTATTGTCGTATTTTATTAAGAAATTTTATTGTGTTGTAATGACTTAACATTTTGGAAAATTGGTTATATTGAGGAAATTAGATTGAATCGAATTTTCTAAATGATATTGGGAATTTGGAGTCTATTTTTATATTGTTGGAATGTGAGTTTAAGTGCTAGGAAGTAACTCTCCGACCCGTGCGGGACAGGGGCGTTACAGTTGGTATCAGAGCCAAGTTTGAATTCTGCATACTATAAACCTTGGAGGTTTAAATTTCTGTGGGTTCATAGGATGTAAAGATTTCAGTGTAGGAACTTGAGGAATTTAAGGATGATCATGTGGATATTTATGTTGGAGATTCTAAAAAAAAAAAAAACAACCTTATGATTGATTTTGATGGGATTTGAGGATTTAGATTTTGTAAATTCTAAGAAATGATTTTTATAGCATATCAGGATTTAGATCCGGTAAGCTTATTCTGTAGGATGTAGGATATGACTTGGAAATCATCTTTATAAGATTTAAGGTTTAGATTTTTGTGGTTTAGATTCTAAAAATGTACAGGAGTTTAGAGCAATGTCGGGTTTACAATATTAGATGGTAGGAAGAACTATATGAGTTGGTTAAATATATGATTAAGAATGGGTAAAACCATATGTGCAGTATCAGAAAAGTTTAAAGGTTTAATTGGAAATTATTATTTTTATTTAACTTGAATTTATTTGGTTTTGTTTGATTTTTTTTATTTGAATTGGAATTATGTTATTTTATTTATTAAGTTACTTTATTTTGTTCATTTCGTTCGAAGCTAAAAAGTGGGTTAAAGATTAAGTTATGGCAGGAAGATGGTACGACTGAGAATGCTATTGTTAGGTATAAATATTTAGCAGAGTAGGCTTAAACTTTTATCGACTTGGTGTGCTTTTATAATATCAAGGTTTGAAAAGAACGACATGGTCTGGGTGATCTATTCAGGGAGTAAGATATTTGAGGTTTTCGATTTCATGGATGTATGACACGAGGCTTTAGAATAGAAGATTGTAAGTTCAACAAACTTTAAGGATAGATTTATGGAAATTTCACCAAAAGTTTAAGGTTTTGCAGACTTTAGGAAATTGTTATCATTTAATATTTTAGATTTTGAAAGCTTCGGGAGTCGATTGTTTTATAATTGGATATAAGTTCATCGATCTTACAGATTTCGGAAAATGATTCTGGTATAATTTAAGGTTTTAAAATTACAAATTTGAAGGACTGAATTGAAATAAGATTTAAGTTTTTAATTCTGCAGGCTTGGTGTGCTAGCTTGATTTATTTTGGATGTGACCATTATTATGGGGTTGATCGAAGTTGAGTTATTGATATATGAATTTTCAAGGGGATTATTTCTTTGAGGATTGAAGGTATTGGTCCAGTTTGGATAATAATTGTTATTAGTTCAAGGTTTTAGTAGCAGGTTTTGGGATTAGATCCATATCAGATTTAAGGATGATAGTTGGTGTAGATTCAAGAAGGCATTCTTAGTGATTTTGAGGGAAAAAGTGTAATAATTCATGGTTTTGGGAGATCAAGCATTTTTTTTCCTCGATGCTGTTGCTTTATGAGGACATAAATTTTATGCATGTGGCGAATTATCAGAGTTCGCAGTAGAAGCGTGATATTTTGGTTGTAATTAGGAATTCAAATTTTGTGTTGATTTTGAGAAATTAGTCGTGACTTGAATTTTTGAGACGATACTTGTAGTTGGAGACTAACCGCTCAGTTGTACCAATTATGTTATTGATGATTAACTTTGGAAGTGACCATTAGGTTACCAAAGGTAGAATACAATGAAGATTTGGAAGTTATACCATAGGAGTCAATTGGGGTTAATATAGATTATCTAATAGAGCTATTAATCTTGGGGATTCATTGGATTTTGTATTAAGGCTCTTGTGGAAAATGAGATTTTGGATATCATAGCCACCCTAGGAATACTGGACGTGTTGTGCCAATGGGGGACTAGTACGAGTATGATGGAATTTCCTATGGAAGGTTTAGCATGTTTTGGGTTGTATCTTCTATCCTGCTTTAGCATCATGTTTAACCTTTCAAATTTCGAGGACGAAATTTTTTTAAGGGGGAGAGGATGTAACACCCCGTATTTGTTTTTCAGTTTATTTTTTTTTAATTGAATGATTATTTGTTATTAATTTAAAAATTGATTCTCTTGTTTTAAATTTTTAGATTTTAGTGGGTTTATTTTTATGATTTTTATTAATTTGTGAAAATTAAATTTGACATATTTCCTTGATATTAATAATTGTTATGCATTTAAATTTCTCTTAATTTAAATTAGTTTGTGGGTTTTAAAATTATTGTATTGTTAGATTTAATTATTTTATTTTACTTAGTCACTATGTTTAAATTTATTTTATTTAAAACTGTTGTGTTGAAATAATTTTTCGTTAGAATTTTGTGACCTAAGTTGTGAGTTTTAGACCTCATTTATTTCCCTTCATTTTTCTTTTCCACTTTCTTTTTCTCTTTTCTTTTTTTTTTTCTTCTTTTTTTTTCTTTCCTTCTTTCCTTTTCCGGAACTGCTCCTCCCGCCCGCGACCCAGCCCCTCTCTCTCACTCCGTCCGATCCTTCTCTCCCCCAGCCCGCCGCCATGCACCTCCGTCCGGCTACACCGCCCAGCCCACAGCCTTCCCCACCCTCCGGCGACCATCTCCCTCCAATCTCAACCCCTCTCGCGTCGCCGTTTGCCCCCACGCGCAACACTATGCCGCGGCGTTCCTTGTGCTCGTGCGCCGCCGTCGCGCCACCATCGGCCACCATCTCTTCACCACTTCATCATCGACCTCCTAGCAACCTAATGCACCCATCCTTGGCTCTGATCTGTCACCTGTGAAACCCATCTATCTCCATCTTCGATTCGTGCTTTTTGGCCTTCAACCGCCGCCCACGCCGCCACCCACGACCAACCACCACCACCACTAGCTTCACCGACATCCCTAGCCCTACCCTATCAATCTCGAGTTTTCCTTTACACCCGTTCAAAAGTCGGTTTCTGAGACCCACGGCCACAGTGCATTTCGCATTGTTTTGTTGCTGCGTTGCCGTTTCTAGCACTTCCGTGATCTTTCAAAAATTATATTATAGCATTGTAAGTATTTTTCTCGAAGAACTTTTGAGATTTAAATGTATTTTCGCACAAACTCATATTTACTATGAATTGGTTGGTTGTGCCGGACTGAGTCCGAGGAGTAGGGGGTCGGTTGGATTGGATGATGGAGTTGTTTGTGTTATTAGTTTATGCTATGAAATTTGTTGGCTGTTTCGGATTTAAATATTGGTGTTTTGAGTTTGACGTTGGTCATGGTGGATATTGGTGATTTTTTTTAGGAAGTGATGATATATTTTAGGATTATGAGGGTTTTAAGTTTTGAGAAATTAAGATAGATTGTTTTAGAAGCTTAGGCTTAAATATGGAAATCCGTGATTGATTGAAAACTTACGGAAATTGTGTGATTATTTTAATAGGTGACGATTTATAGTCGACTCGACATTTTTTAGGAAAATTCTGAAAAGCTAATAAGTCCAGATAAGCGGGGTTCATATGCTAGTTTTGTATAAAATAAATAAAATGAGGTTGACTTTGAGAATAAATGTGTTTATTTTCTTTTTGAAAGAGATAATCTGTAAACAACCTCAGATGTTTATTCTCCATATGCATAAATTCTATATAAGAGAAAGTATTTTTCTGTCATGACTGGTGTAGACATGAGCTAGTTTTGTGCACTTTATTTCTGAACTATGTAAAAGAGCAAATATGAAAATCTAGAAGTTTTGTTATGAACAAATGAGAATATTTTGTTTATATTTATCTCGAACATGTGAAATGATCTGAAGCTTTTCAGTATTTTGTTTTGAAATGATGTGTCATCTGAGAACCTTGGCATGAAGTTTTGATTCTGTATATGATTGTAATCGGATTTTCGATGAAATCTGTTCTGTTTCTGTTAAGGCCCAGCCACGGGTATAATGGTGATTTATAACCCTACCACGGGGGTGAAACATGGAAAATGGCCCAACCACGGGTATAATGGTGGTTTATAACCCTACCACGAGGGTGAAACATGGAATATGGCACAGCCACGTGTATAATGGTGGTTTATAACCTTACCACGGGGGTTAAACATGTTATTATCCCGATGTGATATTAAACGATGATATGATTATAATGTTTCAGTTTAGAAATGCCAACGGATTCTCTTTTTGGGATAAGTTTATTTTTCTGAAAATTTCGCTCTAATGTTTTTGTACAAGTTTTGTTTCTTCATTCTGAAAGTAAATGCTTTGTTCGGCTTATCAAATGTTATAAATGCTCATGTTTACATGCTAGTATATGCTCTCTGCTTACTGGATTTTTGATAACTCACCCCTTATCTTCACAATATTTTTCAGGTATTATGATGGTTCAGCTGAGGATCAAGATTATGAGGCATTGGGTGAGATGTTTTAAGTGTAGTGGTTCTAGCATAGGAAGTTTTTTATGAGTATTGCCGTATTTTATTAAGAAATTTTATTGTGTTGTAATGACTAAGCATTTTGGAAAATTGGTTATATTGAGGAAATTAGATTGAATCGAATTTTCTAAATGATATTGGGAATTTGGAGTCTATTTTTATATTGTTGGAATGTGAGTTTAAGTGCTAGGAAGTAACTCTCCGACGCGTGCGGGACCAGGGCGTTACATTGGTACTCTATATTTTGGCACTTTTCCTGCCCTTCTTTCTAGGCCTCACTTACTCTCCTGTTACGTCTTTCTTTTTCCTTCCTTAGCATCATCCCTGCAAATGTATATTTGTTATCGATGACGTGGTAGCCGTGCTAGCTTGAACTTTGTATTTGGAATGATAACATGCTTATGTACATGAGGGCATCTTTGGCTGAAATGTGTCAAATGTAAATTAAAACTGATTACCTATATATATATATATATATATATATATATATATATATATAAAGAAGTTACCCCTATGCACCCATGTTTAGGGAAAACTTAAAAGGAAGACTTTCCATTCCATTCCTTTTTTGATTGAACAAACTGCATTTTATTAAGATGATAAATGCTTTTGGATGATTCGCCATGTGGGTCATTTTTTTGTTTTGTTTTTCTTTGTTTTATGTGGGTCTCAAAAGTTCTCGTTTCTAAAGTTGGCTACTTTATATATGTAAATCTCCACCGTCCATCCCACACTCTTTCTTGTATTTATACCACCTCCCATTTCATTTTCTGTCCCAACTCCTTCCTTTTCTTCGAATACCACAATAATCACCAGTCACCACACTCCTCTGCTGAGCACATCCCCTGCATTTTGAAATAGGCATACAACTAACTTATTGGCTATACAAGCTAGTGCAGAAAATTCAGCAACTTTTGCTGATCTGATTCCTCTTAAGTTCTAGCCCCTTAGTTTGCCTTTCTCTCATCTCTTTAACTCAACCTCAAACAACAAACCATCTCCAAGTCTCTGTGAATGATCTCAATAAGGGGCAAGCATCAGACCCTACTAAACATGAGGTCCTATGGAAACTGTTATGGAAGCTTAAAGTGCCTAACAAAGTCAAAATGTTCATCTGGAGATCAGCTAGGGAAATCCTTTCCACTAGAGTAAACTTGCACAAAAGGAAGATCATTGATTCACCCATGTGTCCTATATGCTTATCTCATCCAGAAACCGTGTCCCATGTACTATGGACGTGCAAAGCAGCCCAGGATGTATGGAGCAATAGCTCAAGAAGGTTACAGAAAAGTAGGACTGAGGAGGCACCTTTTTATGAATTGCTTACAGAGCTTCTATCCACTCTTTCACTAGAGGAACACACTAAGTTAGCTCTTACAGCTAAGAAAATTTGGTACAGAAGGAACAAGTTTATTTTTGAATCCAAATTCGTTTTACTTCAACAGGTCTTAAATCTTGTCTCCACTAGCATTACAGAGTTGGATGAGCTAGAAAGGAACCAGCAAAAGATAACTTCTCAGAATCAACCTCTAGCCAAGTGGTGTAAACCTCCAGCCAAGTATTACAAATTAAATTGGGATGCAGCCATTGACAAGGTTAACTGCAGGGTGGGTATCGGGGTGTCAATCAGAGATTTGGCCTTGTGACAGCAACTCTCAGGAGCCCCTGTCCTTCCTTTCCTGATCCACTTCAGGGAGAAGCACTTGCTGCCTTGCGAGCAGTGAAATTTGGCATTGAGATTGGACTCAACAATGTCATTTTCAAAGGGGATTCAAAGCAAGTAGTAAATGGCATAAATGGTTCAACTGAAGACTGGAGTACGGTGGGGCTGATTTATCAAGACATCAAGAAATTACTTGGCACTTACCTTTCTTGGTCTGTTTGTCATGTACCTAGACAAGCCAATACAGTGGCGCATTGCCTGGCTAAAAGCTCTCTAAACTTATCTGAGGACTTAATGCATGTAGAGGATTATCCTCAATGTATTCACAATCATCTATTTTGAGATATTAATATGAAGTAACTTTTCTCTCAAAAAAAAAAAAAACCTCAAACAGAAACCAGCTCTCATCCTCTCCCCCATTCCCTTATTTTAGGCCATGTCAAGAGGTAGAAAAACCTTCATAGAAACCACGATCTCACAATCTCATAAAGAAATTGAAGGAAGAATTTGGTAACGACAAGTAGCAATTGATTTTTTTTATCTTCCTCTGTTCAGCACAAATATACTTAAGCATATGAACTTTTTGTTTGTTGTTTCAGATTCTATGGCCCCATTGTGTGTTTCTTGTAGAAGTAGACTTACTGATACAGAAATTGTCTTTGATCAAAAGCTTTTATGGTCTTAAAGAGTTAGAAGCCACTTAAATCTGCTTAATAGTATTCTCTCAAATTGGACTTCATTATGCATTTCCCATATCAAGTGTGATGTTGCTCAGCTACTAAAATTGAGTGATTTACTACTGATTCTAATTCTTGGATATATACTGATTCTTGGATATTATGGTGAAGTCATTCCATCTCACGCTTGGATATATACTGATTCTTTTCTTACCTTTAGCCTTCATAATTGCTTTAAGCTTTTAGAAATCACATCTGTAATGCTTGCACATGGGGGTGACAAGTGAAGATCTTCATATGCTTGAAAATGAGTGGAAAGTTGTGCTAAATTTAGTTTGAGATGATTGCCTTTATATTTCAGGATTGCCTTGCCCCTATAAAAGATTCAATTAGTGGACGTACAGGACATTATTCCAGCTATGGTTTATGGATGAGCAACTAAGATCTTTTCATTATTGATACTGTGCTGTTAGAACCCATGTTTAGTTGCCTTTTTCCATTCTTTTCCATATCCACTTAAACGCCTCTCTCTCTCTCTCTCTCAGAAGGAACATAAGGGGCCAAGAATTTGGGGGAATGTACTGGATGGTCAAGTAAGAGCTAGTCTTCTCTAAGGTCTAATTAACCTTATATGTTGTCTCTCTTGAACATATGATAACGGTCTTTTTTGCTGACACTACAGCTCATTCATCGTATCGGCTGAAATTCTTCGAGTTTTTGGTCGAGAAGTTGCAGAACTCCCTTTAGTTGCAACAAGTAAAGGTAACCATGGAAATGTGAGAATCTAATGACTGCTCAGCTAGTGATGTTTACCATTTACCCCTGCCTTCACAAATTTGTGATTCAGTTGGAAAATTTAAAACTTTTGCAGTCTATTGTGAGGTGTCCTCTTTTTTGTTTTTAATCAGTTTTTTAAAAGATGCCTTCTCCTGGGATATGCAACTAGGGCTATGTTATTATTCATAAGAGCTGCAACCTAAGGAGGTTATTGTTTCGAGTAATTTTACATACAACTATAAAGTGCATAAACGCCGCGTAATCGATTTGAAAAAGAGTGGGGTTCACTATTAAAAAATTAATTTTTTTTATGTCTCATGTTTTATTCACTTTTTTCAAAGCGATTACGCGGCGGTTGCACAATTTTGCAAATATTTTTTTTCACTTCAGTATGTTTTACTCAAGTGGGCATTTGCTCTTCTTATAGGCCTAGTACTGGACTAGTTGGCTTCTTCAATAGTATTGCCGAACCTTGGCCAGAAGTTACTGCTTGTGCCTGAACCTTGGCCTTTAAATTTCTATTTGTTATAGCTGTAGGGATCTCTAGTTTTGTTTTCTTTTGAATTTAAATTTCTACTTGTGACATTCAATTTTCCGTATCTATTCTTTTTGCCCACTTACAGTTCTCTATATCTGGGAATAAACCATACCATAAATCTTGCTACAAGGAGAATCACCACCCTATATGTGATATCTATAGGGGAATATTGTAGATTTTGATGAATTACATGGATATGGCTGTATGCATGCATTCATTCATATTCTAATAATATAACCTTGGATGTAAAAGAAATTTATGTACAGATACTATGGCGCATAATTTTAAACATATATTAATTATATCTTACAGTTAAATAAGTTCATCAGGATTTTTGTGGAATTTTTTATTATTATTTTGTGAAATACTTTTTCCAATGAGTAAAATTCACCGTAAATATTTTTTTCGTATATTAAACTTATTTGCAGTGATCAAATATCGTTGGAAATACTTTTCCAACGATTTTTATACTATTTGCAATGACTATAATTTGGCGCAAAATATTTCCCAGCGATTTAATTAGACTGTTGGAATAGATCTCCTCATTAGCGACGATTTATTAAATATTTGTCACGACTATAATTCACTGCAAAAAATTTTCCCAGGGATTTAATAGGCAAACCGAATGGATATCTACGAAGTTTTATTTCGAATTTGCGGCAAAAGTAAATTGTCAGAAAAAGTAAATATTTGCAACAATTTTTGCAGTTCACTGGTTTAAATTATAATTGAGTAAACAATTGCGACGAACATTCGGCGCAGCAAAAATCGTTGACAAAGATAAAATCCAGAGATATTATGGTTTATTTGCAACGATTTTTGGCGCTGGGAAAGACTTTGTGTGAAACCCATCAAGATCTTATACGAGTTAGATTTGCAAATTGATACAGAGCACTTCCAATGGATTTTTCATCCTATCCTTTAAAATACAATATCAAAATTCTTTTTTTCTATTTTACATACTGACTTTTATAATATATTATATATCAGCTTATCTATTTTTTATTTATATCATTTCAATATTATACTTTTTAATATATTTTATTCATTTCAAATAAAATAAAAAGTAGACAGTAGATAAAGAAATGAATAAAGAGTAAAAAATAGAAAGAAATGAATTAAATATTTATACAAATGTAAATAATGTTCTATAGATGTAGATATAGTATTGTAACAAACTGGATATTAGTTTTAAAACACATAATTCATTGGATAGGTTATATTGAGCTATTTCTTTCAAATTTTACAAAAATATGAATTTTACATAATCAATGCTCTGTTCAGGATATCGGACATGTTCAATCTATACATGGATTGTTGGCTACTCCAAACAATACGTACAACTACATATATTGTGTCTATGGCAAAACGTATGGATTTAGGCTTTATGGTTTTTATCCTATGGAGTTGGTGAAGGTTGGGCCGATCCCTTCTTTTGGGCTCAGGCTTTCCTTGTCGGCCCTAGCCCTAATGAGTGAAAAACCCAATTTCAATTTCAATTATCAAGACATGAGTAGATATTGGTCCCACCAAAATATTCTTCCTAAAAATAAGTTTTAGGAGACGTTTGGATTTGAAGATAATTTGAGATGAGCTGAGATGAGTTGAGATGGATTGTGAATAGTAATAAGATGAGTTGTGAATAGTAGTGAGATTTGTGAGTTAAAGTTGCTGAATAGTAATAAATAGTAGTGAGATGAGTTGAGATGAGCTGAAATGAACTGAGATGACTTACGAATCCAAACGTCTCCTTAGTAAGTGTTGAGAAAATTTTTCCTAAAAATAATCAGGTGTCGAGCGAACTCTATGTATAAACTTTAGCTCGAGCTTCATATTGAGTGAGTGTTGAGAAAATTTTTTGTATGAGCTCACTCGAGTACCATGTCGAGCGAGTGTCGAATGAACTTTCTGTATGAGCTTCGCTAGAGCAACGTATCGAGCTCAAATCGAGCGAGCATTCTGTATGAGCGTTGCTCGCTCGAGCACCATGTTGAGTGAGTGTCAAGCAAACTCTATGTATGAGCTTCGCTCAAGCAACAGATCGAGTGCAGGTCAAGCGAACATTCTGTATGGAGCTTAGCTCGAGCCATGTTGAGTTGATTTCAATCCCTTGTCATTTTATCAGTTCTCTTCAGCCATTTAACACTAAATAAGTTACAACACAATTTAGCACAAGTTGTCACATGAATATGCCAACACGCTCATTTTACATTAACAACATGGTTTCTAGCGACTGTGATGCTTAATTGGCTTGTTTACAGGAATTTGGACAAGTGTGTGCATGGTTCTTTGATTATGAACCAAAATTAATTGGATTCATTTTTCTACACTTCTTCCATGGACTTTGTTCTTTATATAAATCCTAAATTTGGTTGAAGAAAAGGCTATTAAGAACAGGCCTTTTTTCTCGTTGTGACAAATCAAACGAGAACAAATTAATTTGTGGCTGCTTGTGATCTCCTATTCAACTTGTTTCGCATATGCTATGCTAATCATGCATGCAGCCAGATAGACCGCGATTGTCTCTTGTCCTTACCCTTCGATACAGCAACTCCATCTTTAAATTTATCTTCCCTTGATTGTTGTCATAGGGAAGGTATTTCTTGTGATCATTCCACTCAATTCAGCCATATTTGGTTACCTTTTAAAGGTCTTAGAGGGAGTCTACCTCCCCTTCTTGGAAACCTCACACGTCTCTCTCATCTCAACCTCTCTCACTATTCATTTTCAGGTCCCCTCCCAACTGGGGTCTTTTCATCCTTAAATCAACTTCAGTTCCTTAATTTGAGCTATAACCAACTAAATGGAGATATATCACTCATGTTTGCATCAAATGGGTTGCCTTCCTCGATTCAAATAGTTGACATTTCTAGCAATGACTTCAATGAGTTAAATCCAGTCTTGGCTCCTCCAACAAGCTTGTAATTTGACTAGGCTCAATGTCGGCCACAATACTTTCCCTTCCTCTCTTTGCATCGACTCCCCCTTTGTCCGACTCCTTGATTTTTCTTCCAATAATTGTAATGGAGAAATTTCCAAGGGATTAGATGAATGTTCCGAACTAGAGGCTTTTAAACCAGGCTTTAACTTTCTCTCAGGATTTCTTCCAAAAGATCTCTACAGTGCATCAGAATTAGAAGAAATCTCCTTAGTCCTTAGCTTCTAATAACACACTACAACATAACTGGTTTTTTGGGGAGACAATATTCGTCCCAAAAAATTGAGATTTTGTCCCAAAATACATCTTGGGATGAAAAAAAAAAATCCCAAGGTTGTTCTAATAACAGTGTCCCAAAAGGTATTATGGGACGAAAATATCAATTTCGTCCCAAAAAATATCTTTTGGGACAAAAGGGAGCAAAAATGTTCTATCACATTCGAACGGTATATTTCTTTTGGGAAGCTTGAATTTCGTCTCAAAATCACATTCGAAGGTTACAAAATTATTGTTCGAACGTATTGTATGTTCGAATGTGTCCTTCATGAGTGGTCGATCGATACCAGTCTGTTCGACCAAATAGACATGAGGAAACGTTCGAACAAATAATTTGATGGTAGAACAGTAAGACATTCGAACTACCGATGATAGGATCGAACAATTTCATATTAGTAGACATTTGAACGTTTAGTTCACGTCCAATGATTCGTTCGAACAGTTTCACATACTGTTTGAATGTTTAATTCTGATTACATTCGAATATTCTATATCAATGTTTGAATGGTTTTACTCATCTTGTTCGAACATTTTTTTCTCATTCGAACGATAACTATTTTATTTTACACAATAATTAAAAATCAAATATACATACATAATATTTAAAAAAATACATTAAAATTTTCTCAATACCCATAAAACTAGTCTAATAAGTGCAAACTATATGAATTAAACTCTAGTAGTACTGGCGTTCTTCGTACAAAAATAGATCTCAAAATCTGTATATAATGTAAATCAGTTGCTTGGAGGCCTGAACTATTGCATAAGCATCGGTAAATCAATTGTTTGTAGATGAGAGTCTCATATATATTATATATGCATAAAAGTCTTAAGTCTCTACGCAATTCTATGAAACATGACATGATTAAGATGATCAGAAGGTCGTTGTGGTTTCTAAATGTATATGCTAGCTGCGTTGATCAAGAGAAAAGACTCCCTGGCTAATTTGAATGCACGACTTAATTATTAATAAGGTTGTTGGATGAATATATCCCAAATTAATTTGTTCTTGCATTGGGCAATATTCTTGGATTTCAATTGGCCAAAGAGGGCAAACAAGTTTTTCCCTAAGATCCTAATCCTAACGCAATTATTACTTAGCCTAATTTCAATACATGAACTGTTATAGTTGAGCACTAATTCTAATTAAACTTTGTCTGTTCTTTCCTATTGAATTTTCACTTCGGAACAGACTGTTTGCCAAAAGGGGTTTAACGCCCCCCAATAGAAATAGGAGTAGTATACAATTTAAAGTGACGAGGATGATCACATGGAATCCTTACCAGAATAAAAAGACCTACAAGCCCCATTCGGTCATTCTTGAAACATCTAGTTGTCTTCTTGCTAGTTCATCTTGCCCACCAGCCGCTTGTGTTGTCGTTGCACGTTAATCAGCCATTGCTTAGTTTTTCGCACCTCACTTTTCTCATTCTTCTCAATTTGATTGTCTATTTTCATTTTCTTTTTTTTCCCCTTCTTCACTTGTTGTTCCAATATCGCACCTCAAAATATGGTTGTCCACAAATATGGCTTCCCAATCTGTCAAATATCACGTGGTGTTTGCTAATTGTTGAAAATGTGAACATGTATTTGCACTATTATAGGACATGGCTGTCCAAATTTTGATAAACTTCTTAAGTATCACGTCGTGTTTGCTGATCTTGGGAAATGGTTTAGGCGTCGGTGAGGGAAGAGAAATGGCCTGGGCGTTAGTGGGGTTGGAAGAGAAAGGGTTTGGGCATCCTATGTTTTGCGGTTCAAGATAAGTTCCCTAAGAGGTCTACATGGCAGTATTTCCATAAAGGCTGTTTTTAGGACATCATCGGAATCGCCGATTGGAAGATTTTGACTCAATATTGATATTGCTTTTCCACAACATTATAACTCTTATAATATAGCATAAAATAAAAATATAACAAAAACGAAAAATTGAAGCAAAATATATATATTTCTTCATACTCTTGAAATAAGTAGGTTAAAAGAATATTGTTACATAATCCCAAAGTATGCATAACATGGTCTTATCATCTTATCATAAACTGCAATACTAGTAAAATTATTTTCTATAAGAACCAATTTTTAATAACATGGCATAGATAGGACAAATTTTGGAAAATAAAATTATTAAGTATTCTAAAATACAGTTTTGCTACATATAGGAGAGTTTGCGCACGAAATTGCACACACCCCTATATGATCCATCATGTTAGTTTTGTTTTGTTTTTTTAAGGAAAAAAAAAAACAAACAAAAGAAGAAAAACAAGACAAAGAAGACAACAGAGGTTCGTTCACTGTGTTCATTCCCAAATCTGATTAGAAGAACTGGTTAGGTTCCATTCATGAACCCTAAACTAATTTTTGCACCCCATTTTCACATTCCTCATTCCTCTGCGACCCACGTTTTGCATTCATATCTTGAAACATGGGAGTGACGGTCACAATGGCTGGTTCCTCTTCCTCTTATTGCCGAGTTGTACGTACACGAGGTTGAGTGGTTGTATAACAAGGACTTGGGTAAAGCGTTAGCGGGACTGGTCAGTGTTCTTCATCCATGGTTGCTGGCCTCTACGTGTGGCAGTTTAAGGGAGTAGCGGTGGTTGGGTTATGCGTAGGATTGCTCTGTTTTAGGGGTAGCAAGACAGAGCCTTTCCATCGCTTGTTTCCAAGGTGGTTCAGAGTGCAGGGTTGTGGCAGTTTCTATGGTGTTTGGCCACGGGTGTTGGCTGGGTAGCATGGGTCATGGTGCAGGGTGGCAACGTAATGGGGCTGGGCAGTCAAGGTTGTTTGTCGAGTTGTATTCAGTGGCTTGGTCTGTTGAGACACTGACCCACAAGGTGGTCGGAAGTTTTTGTGCAAGGTGAAGCTAGGCTAAGGGCCAAGAGAATTTGCTCTGTTTTTTACTTCCCGAAATAGAGAACACGGTGGAACATGTCTTACGGTATTATGTTGCTGTAGTTTGCCGTCGGTTGCTCATCTATGGAGGAGAGGCTCACAGTGTGGAGGGCATTGCTTGGTTTTGGTTTCTCACAGTGCTGCCTTGTAGGGCTTCTGATGGTGGATTTGTTCTGGTCGTGGGCTATGGAGACTTGCGTGATGGGTCAATAAATTTGTTTGCAATTGGCTGATTAACTTGTAGTTTCATTTTACATGATAATGTTCAGTCAGTATTGAATTTCTTACATGAAATCTCAAGCTTGAGCAATGAAAAAACTGATTGTGGCAGGTTTGGGTCCAACAACTTTAAATGAAATCTTGCAGCTTTTGTTTATTGATTTTGTATTAGCAGATGGAAGGGTTGTGAAACTCAAGCTTGAGTAGTGAAAAAATACGGGAGCTTCATGAAGATTTCTCCTCTCCTGCCTCGACGCATCACTCATTGAAGCACACCTTATCAATTTCCAGCTGGCCATCCCAAGTCTTCTTTGTGTGCAAGGGTGTGCGCAAACTCACCCGCATCTAGCTTTTTTCTCTTAAATATACATGATATAGTATTATCGTACTATCACATCATCATTTCAATGAGTAATGAAGGAAGCTGCCACCCTCTTAACAATGCACCCCAGATGATGTATGCATGTCGGCGTTAAAGTCGAAAGGAGTCTCCTTCCCTAATCGTGAGAGAGAGAGAGAGAGAGAGAGAGAGAGAGAGTGAAAGCCCATCAAGATCTTATACGAGCTAAATTTACAAACTAATACAGAGCATGGATTCTTCATCCTGTCATTTAAAATATATCATCAAAATTCACTTTTTCTATTTTACATACTGACTTTTATAATATATCATATATTAGCTTATCTATTTTTTTTTTATATTATTTAAATAGTATACTTTTTAATATATTTTATTCATTTAAATTAAAATAAAACGTAGAAAGTAGATAAATAAATTAATAAAGAGCAAAAAGTAGATAGAGAAATAAATTAAATATTTATACAAATGTTAATAATGTTGTATAGATCAGAGATGGTACAGTAGCAAACTGAATATTAGTTATAAAATACATAATCCATTGGATGCCGGGATGGGCTACATTGAACTATTTCTTTTAAATTTTCAAAATCATGAGTTCTAAATAATCTATTAAGAATGCACTTCAAGATATCGGACACGTTCAATCTATACATGGATTGTTGGCTACTCCAAACAATAACTATATATTGTGTCTATGGCAAAACGTATGGATTCTATATGGATTCAGGCTTTATGATTTTTTTTATTATATATCCTATGGAGTTGGTGAAGGTTGAGCCGATCCCTACTTTTGGGCTCGGGCTTTTCTGTTCGGGCCTAGGCTTAACGTGTGAAAATTCCAATTCCAATTTCAATTTCAATTATAAAGACATAGAGTAGATATTGTCGCACCAAAATATTCTTCCTAAAAAGTTTTAACAGGTCTCATTCTTTTCCAAATATTGATAAAAACAAGTTTAAAAACTTTCTCAATCAAAACATCATTTTTAATAAATAAATCAACACCAATGCAATATGATTTTATTTTTTGAAGGATGGTATTTCCGAAATAGCAGTTACTCGTTGAGCACGTGAGTCCGTGACGAGTGAATTTTTGTTAAAATTCTCACACTATTAAATACAACAAGAAGCTGTATCAGTCAGTTTGGAGGTTCCAACTCATCGGGCTCCTATTTAAAAACGTAGGTTTAAAAAGTGTCTGGAGAAGTTTTCTCTCCCTAAAACATAGGCAGGTCCACAATGTCGGTAAGAAAAGTTGGCTCTAGTCATGATTGGAAAAAAAACCAGGTAGCTACTAATTTGCAATCACTGATTCACTATATCAAATGAATTTCTTCTTCTTCTAGAAAATGTAGCCAAGTCAATCAATAGCTTTACCAAATTAATTTAATGTTTGGTATTAGGGCTGGGCAAAAATTTAAAAGTCGGATTCTTCCTTCGTTTCCGCATCGATTTTGAAGTGTTTTTAAGTAAAAAAGTCGAAGGTGGCAATGTACTGTCTCCAACTATGATATTGTACATATTTTATAAAAATAGATGTATTTTTTATATGTTAATCATATATATTTTATATAACTATAACTTATATAATTAATTAAATTTAATAATATACTAGTATGAACAAATTATTATAAAATAATATGCTTGTACTATAATATAAATAGACTAAATTCACTAATAATATACTAGTCATTCGAGCGAAGCTTAGCCATAGAGTTCATGTGATAGTGGGCTTGAGCGAAGCAAAGTCCTAGTGTTCGCTTGATATTCACTCGACACTCCACTCGAGTGGGACATGTAAGAAAGGGGTACCCATAGTAGGCACCCATTCCCCTTCTCTTGGGGGTTATGAAGTGGCTTAAGCCACTTCATGAGCCTTTGATGGTTGGCCCTTAATGGCCAGGCAAGAGTTATACTTAGACGGACTATTTACATAGCGCAAACCCCCTTTAGATGAGAAGTGTGTGTGTGTGTGGAACAAAATAGAAAATGATCTCTCTCTCTCAAAAGAATTCTCTCTAGTCATGACATCTAGGCTATAGAATTTGTAAATGTTGCTCTGGTATTACCACGCAGTACACTCCACCATCGATAAGAGAGCATTTCGGATGAACAATAACTACAACAGAGAATTCGTAGAACAATCGCACTAGATCTACGATTTGCCAACAAGGTAATATCGCTTCCATTGTAAAATTTGATTTAGTATTTCTAACACGAACAATAATCTGCATGGACAAATACCAATAGGAACTCAACTCAAAAGTTTTGATGCTTCTGTATATGAGGGCAATCCTGGACTTTGTGGTGCACCACTTCCTGACTGTGGCCATATTACTAGGGACAACACATATCATAAGGGAATTGAGAATGAGAAAGATATGAATATACATTTCCATGGTTTCGTATTAAGGTAGCGTTTGGCTTCGTTACTGGTTTTTGGGGAGTTTGTGGTCCTTTGACTTTTAGTCGTAATTGGAGAGTTTTGTACTTCCGATTGATAATTTAAGAGACCAACTCTATGTAACACTGGTCGTGTCTTTGGAAAGATTGCACAAGATGATATAAGTGTGTGATCTTCTTGCACATGAAGAGGCTGTAAGTTGTGGGGGTAGAAGAAATAAGAGGGAAAAGAATGAAGGGGGAAGAGTTTAGGCGACAAAATGCATTGTTTTGTTTGTTTTTGTTTTTTAAATAATATATGTTTGCGACAATATAATGTCTCTGCAAGTAGTTAAATATTTGGTAATGTATTTATTGGCCACCTACTATCACTAAAAAAGACTAAAACACGCATCAGATCGAAATTAATTTTTTGCGACTAAAATTTTTTGGGATGACATGATTTTATTTTTAGTGGTGAGATCTTGCTTGCTAGAAATGAAATGTTGAAAATACACAAGATTAGGCTTTTGCGGCCAACCTTGCGACACTGCTACTCTAGAGATAGGCTAAAGTCATATATATCATTTTATATATATAAGCAACAATAATATTGGGATCATGGTTCACACAACATTTAGATCTAAATGAAACCTAATTAAGAGAGACACACCAAGTGATCTAGCGATATGGGCAACAATAAATATATGTTGTGGAGCTCACTTAATTTATATATTTATTTCTTTATTCCTTTAGATCTTCAAATTAGTAAACAACTCAGAGAATTTTTTTTTTCTTCAAAATATTACAATTCATTCATTCGAAAAGTCAACCATTGAAAGATGATCAGCCGGCTTCAAAGAATTATTAATAATGGTGGTTACATTTTCTTATCTCTCTTATTTTTCCATAGTTTCATATAACTGTACTGGTGCATCTATGGCTTCATTACTGGATTTTGGGCGGTTTATGGCCCGTTGGCTTTTAGCCCTAATTGGAGAATTGCATATTTTCGATTTCTTAATGACTTAAAAGATAGACTCTATGTAACTCCAGCAGTATCTTTAGCAAGATTGAAGAGAAGGCTGTAAGTGTGACTTTATGTTTCAACCTTTGATCACTTCTTTTTCTCACTCAGGCAACTTAATTTGTAATCACTTTAGTTTTCCTGCTTTTGATCATTTCTGACGTTAATTAAGGAATAAGTAGACTTTATATTCTAAGTGTAAGATCAGGTTTTATACAATTCATCTATTTAATGATATTTATAGTCCTGGTGTATAAGTCTCGCATAGTGCTATTTTTGAAAAACATGGATGTCATACATAAAAATTATCTTTTAATAATGGACCTCATTTTTTTTTCAAAGAGTACGCGGGACTTAACCACTTTAAAATTATATCTAGCATTACTCTTTTAAATATAAAGTAGAAGAATCTAGTAATTTGGTTTGTGCAAGCCATACTTCTTAATTCCTTTTCTTTCGAGATACGTTAATCTCATGATGAGTTGATATGTAGTTCATGGGGACTAAAAATAGCACTCACCGTTTAGGCTAGATGAAGTTACCATACACGATATCATTAAAGATGTGTGATTTTGATACTTTTGCATTTTGGGGAACGGTTAGAGATGTTATTTCACTCCCATGCTTTGTCATTAATGTCACATAAATCTCCCACTAATGAGGGGAATGAATGTTATAAAAACACGTGTAACTTGATTAATATTATACACATACAAAAATATATTAATAATCTTAAAAATAATAAATTTCTTCCTTTTGGCATTTTTCATAACAATGATGACTACGAAAGGAGATCAACGACCAACGCGCGACTTGTGATTAGACTGCGTGCTATGTTAATGATATTGGATGATGTTTCAATTCAAATTGCTGATTTTAAACAAGCAATATTGATGTATAGAAGGGCAAAATCTCTTGCTTTACGCGGCTGCATGCGCTCATGCCCTATCAAGTACTCTAAAACCGATATACGTGACCGCAGTTCCCTCTTAACCGAATGGGCCTTAATTTCAAGTTTTAAGAGGATTTGGACTGCTATCAAACAAAAATCTAATTTCTCTTAGTCCAATCAATTATCTAAGGTTAACAAAGTTAAATAATGATGTTCTAACATAAATTTAAAAGATTAAAAGCATTTAAAATTAATTTAATAAAGTGATTAAACACAATACTAAAAACCGATTCAGTTAAGTTTTGGAGGTCAACTTTATAGTTTCGATAAAACCGCTTAGGATTTCAGTTTCCACCATACTTTTGAGTTCTTGGTTGGATACCAACTGTATAGGAATTTACTAGGGTGAAAATCCTATTTAGTTTGGCACAATTTGATTGATCGGATGGAATATGGTTTTTACTTAGGTGACATGATCTCACACCTTGATTCCTTCAAATACATTAAACGTTACTCATGATGTCAAGTGTCTAATACTATTCACTATGTGTGGTTAAGATCTTGTCAAGTATTCAAATAAAATTTCTCTAATCTAATTTGGACATTTCATATTGTGATTTTGAAAACAATGTACTTGATAAACTTACCGAGGCTACTATTCACTTCGAAAAAAGTGAATAATAAACTTAGCATTGAAAATTCCTAAATATTCATATTAACTTATACGGTGAAAATCGTTTATCGAAATTCAACTCTGAAGTGCCCCTCAAAAATAATTTCACAGTATTCAACAGGCATTTCATTTGAAAATATGAAAGTTGTCTATTGTGTCATAAAATCTTCAATAATCAATTGAGTCTAATGACTCAGACCATAACTCATTCTGACACTTCTATCTACTTCAAATAATTAAAATCTCACTTCTGGTACTATAGTGAGTTATAATACTGACTATGTTAATAGACTAGAACCTTTGTAATTGGTCGATTCGAGGCTTCTAAAGCCAATAGAAATTCCACTATTGAATTTCTAGCGGAATGTTACAGTGGTCCTTTGACTTTTAGTCGTAATTGGAGAGTTTTGTACTTCCATTTTTTGGATAATTTAAAAGATCAACTCTATGTAACACTAGCCGTGTCTTTGGAAAGATTGCACAAGAGGATCTAAGTGTGTGATCTTCTTTGATTCCTTTGCTCCAACACATGATGTTGACTGTCGGCCACATGCTTGGGTTGGGTAACGTCATTTGCGAATAACGTGAATGAATGAGTTGGCCTCCACTAACACACCTGATCTCAACCTCAACCTCAAGAAGCATAATAGGAGTTACTTTGGGATGATCATTGGCGATGTTTAAGATACAATGGCAAAAATGCAAGGATATAGAGTTAGTCATGTGCACAAGGAAGGCAATTATGTTGCCCATAATCTAGCTAAGGCTGCTTTATATGCATCTGATTACGTTGTTAACATGGAGGAAACTCCATTATTTCATCACTTCTTGTAATACATCTTATTATCAATGAAGGCAACTTTTCTCAAAAAAAAACACACACCTGATCTCATTAATTAATTTATTTTATTAATTTTTCATTAATTTCTTCACTTCGGTTTTAGCGTCGTAACAAAAGATCATCAGGGCTTGTAATCTTATTTCTCTCCACTATTCTTCATCACTTTTGCTTCATTTCCTTTGCTTCATCAATTAAAGAACTGTTCAATCGGTGCTTTTTACCCATCGAGCGGTATTTGTTTTAAATTTAATAAAAATATATATTATAGTATATTATAATTAATATCTATTTTAAATGAAATTTATAATTCTATAATTTAGTATAATATATATTATTATAGCAGATTACTAGATTATATATACTGTAATATATATACAGTATTATAGTATATTATATATATATATATATTATGATAGTATAATACTTTAAATGAAAACATAATAATATATACATATTATATTATATATATATAATATTTTATAATATTTTACTATCAAAGTATTATATATGATAATATATAATTATGAAACTATATAGTACTATATATATGAGTTTATACTTAACTAATATATATCATATTATATATTCCATTATAGTTTACTATGCTATATATGATACTTTTAGAATAAATTACTATATATATGATTGTATATATTATTAATATATATGATTTTATATTTTCTTTTATACTTTAGTATAGTAAAATATATATAAAATAAATATATACGGTACTTTATAGTATTCTATCATTTAATATGAATAAATATGTGACGTCACATGTAGCTGCTTTCAAGAATGTAGGCCTATTAAAAAAAACAAAAATGCAGGCCCAACTAACAAACCAAAAAGCTTAACACCCCCAATCTTTAGAGACGTGAATTTAATATTCGTCAAGTCGTGATGGGAAGTCAAGCTTGGAATGCATTAAAAAAGCAGAGAACATTATTGCATGAAATGGTATATGGCATGTTGAACGATCGTTCCACCTGTTTGCATGTCGCCTTTCCTTGGTTGGTTTTTGTAACATCCGTATTTTTAGTGTATTTTTAATTAAAAAATTATTTATTATTAATTTAAAAATTGATTCTCTTATTTTAAATTTTCATATTTTAGAGGGTTTAATTTTATGATTTTTAATATGTAAAAATTAAATTTGACATATTTCGTTAATATTAATTATTGTTATGCATTTAATTTTCTTTTCATAATAAATTAACTTGTTGTTGGATTTAATTATTTATTTTTATTTTAATCATTACGTTTGAATTATTTTATTTTACTTGTTGTTTTGAAATCGTTTCCGTTAGATCATTTTTGTAACCCAAGATGTGAGAATTGAACCTCATTTTTTTCCCTCACTTTTTCTTTTCCTCTTTTTTCTTTTCTTCCACTTTTTCTTTTTCTACTCATTTTCTTTTCTCCTTTTTCTCCTCTACTTCTCTCCCGTGCATGAATGACTTCTCTTCCTCTCTTCCAGTACGTTGCATCTCCTCCCCAGCCCACCGACGTGCGCCACCGTCCGGTGACACCGCCGAGCCCACCTCCCTCCCCTCCAATCTCAGCTCCTCCCGCGCCGCCATTAGCCCCCACGCGCAACACCAAGCTGCGACACCTCTTGTGTTCGCGCGCCGCCGTCGCTCCACCTCCGGCCACCATTCCTTCACCATTTCGTCCTCGACCTCCTAGCAACCCAACGGACCCAACACCAGTTTCGATCCGTCACCGGTGGAGCACATCCAACCCCATTTCCAATTTGGGTATTTTTTGTCTTCAATCACCCTTTACGCGACCACCCACGGCCAACCACCACTATCACTAGCTTCACCAACATCCCTAAACCCTACCCTAGCAATCTCGGGTCTTCGTTTGTCCCCATTCAAAAGTGGGTTTTGAGACCCACGGCCACAGTGCATTTGGCACTATTTTGTTGCTGCGTTGTCGCTTCTTGCAGCTCCGTGATCTTTCAAAAATTATATTATAGCATTGTAAGTATTTTTCTGAAAACTTTTGAGATTTAAACGTATTTTCGCACTAACTCATATATACTGTGAATTGGTTAGCTGTGCCGGACTGAGTCCGAGGAGTAAGGGGGTCGGTTGGATTGGATGATGGAGTTGTTTGTGTGATTGGTGTATGCTATGAGATTTGTTGGCTGTTTCGAATTTAAATATTGGTGTTTTGTGTTTGATGTGGGTTATGTTAGATATTGGTGATTTTAGGAAGTGATGATATATTTTAGGATTATGAGGGTTTTAAGTTTTGAGGAATTAAAATAGGTTATTTTAGAAGCTTAGGATTAAATATCGAAACCCGTGATTGATTGAAAACTTACGAAAATGATGTGATTATTTTTATGGGTGACGATTTGTAGTCGACTCGACATTTTTGTGAAAAATTCTGAAAAGCTAAGTTGTCCAGGTAAGCAGGGTTCCTATACTAGATTTGCATAAAAATAAAATAGACTGATGTTGATTTTTGAAAATATGCATGTTTTGTTATGAAAAGAGATTTGAACTACCTGGGTTATTTGTTCTGCATTACTCATGAGATTATGTTTAAGAATAAAATATTTTCTAGCATGACCGGTGTAGACATGAGCTATTTTTCATTTTACTTCTGAATTGTGCAAAAGAGAGCGAATATGAAAGTTTGTGCATAAAATTATGTTTTGTGATTTCTGAAAACTCTATTCTGTTCTGAAGATATTCTGTACTCTGATATGATGTGATTTCTGAAAACTCTGTTCTGTTCTGAAGATATTCTGTACTCTGATATGATGTAATTTCTGAAAAAAATTTGCATGACATTCTGAATCGGGATGTGGTTTGTGGATGGTGACCTATTTGACCTACCACGGGTGCTAATAGTGGCATCTATTTGGGTTGGTACCAACTGTTCTGTTTCTGGTGCACCAACTTTGGAAACAAAGTGGTTTTTTGGTGGCCTTTCCTGTGTGCACACTCGGGGCTCCGAGAATAAATAAGGGGAAGATTCACATTCTGTTTCTACTCGGTTAGCTACTGGGGTTTGCACAACCCTACCACGGGGGTTAAACATGGCCTCTGATATAATATGATGCTTTGGTACGATGGTGGTCAGTTATGCTATGCCAAAAGAATTTGAATAAGAATATTTTTGAACTTTCGCTCTGATATTTTTGATAACATGTTCTGACTCTGCAGTCTAAAAATAAAGTGTTTTGTTTTGCATTCTGAAATCAGTAAATGCTCATGTTTGCATACTAGTATATGTTCTCTGCATACTGAGTTGTTGATAACTCACCCCCTCTTATCTCCAATATTTTCAGATGATTTTTGGATATTTCAGTTGAGGATCAAGACTATGAAGGATTGAGTGAGATGAGTTAAGAATAATGAATTAAGAATAGAAAGTTTTCGATGAGTATTGGTGATTTTTTATAATTACATTGTTGAAATGTGAGTTTAAGTGACATGTAGATAAGTTGGTAATTTTTAGGGTTTCTATATTGAGGATTTATATACGAGTATGTGTGGTTAACTAAATTTGAAGTGTTTACGTTTGATTTGAAGGTTTTGGAAGAGTTTTAGAAATGTTGGAATTGATTGTCATGTATTATGAGTTAACTCTCTGAACCCTCGGGGTAGGGGCATTACAGTTGGTATCAGAGCCAGGTTTGAGGTTCTGCAGACTAAAAACATTTGAGTTTTGGATGTCCGTGGGTTTAGAAAGAAACTTCAGATTTGAGGTGTGGATTTGTAAAGAATAAGAGCTAATTTTATGGAACTGCAGACTTTATAATTGAGTTTTGAGGTTTTGAGGTTTAAGGATTTTAGATTCGACAAGCTTACTTTGTGGACTATAAGAGATAATCTTTTTAAGATTTAAGGTTTAGATTTTTGTGGTTTAGATTCTAAAGATGTACTGGATTTTAGAGCGATGTTGTGTTTCAATATGAGATGATAGGAATGACTATATGAGTTGGTTAAAGATATGGCTAAGAATGGGAAAACTATATGTGCAGTACCAGAAAAGTTTAAAGGTTTAATTTGAAATTATTATTTTTATTTAAATTGAATTTATTTGGTTTTGTTTGATTTTATTTTATTTGAATTGAAATTATGCTATTTTATTTATTAAGTTTATTTTATTTTGTTCGTTTCGTTCGAAGCTGAAAAGTGGGTTAAAGATTAAGTTATGGCCGGAAGATGGTCCGACTGAGAATACTATTGTTATATTTAGCGTAGTAGGCTTGAACTTTTATCGACTTGGTTTGCTTTTATAATATCAAGGTTTCAAAGGAACGGCATGGTTTGGGTGATCTATTTGGGGAGTAGGATATTTGAGGTTTTCGATTTCGTGGATGTATGACACGAGGCTTTAGAATATGAGGTTGTAAGTCCAACAAACTTTAACGATAGATTTACGGGAATTTCACCAAAAGTTTAAGGTTTTGCAGACTTTAGGAAATGATTGTTATCATTTAATATTTTAGATTTTGAAAGCTTCGGGAGTCAATTGTTTTATTATTGGATATAAGTTCATCGATCTGACAGATTTCGAAAAATGATTCTGGTATAATTTAAGGTTTTAGAATTACAGATTCGAATGACTGAATTGAAATAAGATTTAAGTTTTTAATTCTGCAAGCTTGGTGTGCTAGCTTGTTTTATTTTGGAGACTGATTAGTGTGTGACCATTAAAATGGGGTTGATTAGAGTTGAGTTATTGATATAGGAATTTTCAAGGAGATTATTTCTTTGGAGATTGAAGGTATTGATCTACTTTGGATAATGATTGTTATTAGTTCGGGGTTATAATGGCAGGTTTTGGGATTTGATCCATATCAATTTAAGGATGATAGTTGGTGTAGATTCAAGAAGGCATTCTTGGTGATTTTGAGGAAAAAGTGAAATAATTTATGGTTTTGGGAGATCAAGCATTTTTCTACCAAAATGTGATAAGAGTTTTCTGGTCAGTAGGTTTGGAGCCACCTTGTACTCGATGGTGTTGTTTTTATGAGGACATAAATTTTATGCATGTGGCGAATTATCAGAGTACGCAGTAAGAGCGTGATATTTTGGTTTTAATTAGGAGTTCAAATTTTGTGTTGATTTTGAGAAATTAGTCGTGACTTGAATTTTTGAAGCGATACTTGTAGTTGGAGACCAATCACTCAGTTGTACCAATTATGTTATTGATGGTTAACTTTGGCAGTGACCATTAGATTACCAAAGGTAGAATATAATGAAGATTTGGAAGTTATACCGTAGGAGTCAATTGAGGTTGGTATAGATTATCAAATAGAGCTATTAATCATTGGGATTCCTTGAATGTTGTATTAAGGCTCTTGTGGAAAAATGAGATTTTAAATATCATAGCCACCCTAGGAATACTGGACGTGTTGTGCCACTGAGGGACTAATACGAGTATGATGCAATCATCTATGGAAACAGACTTGAGAGAACATTACTTATGCTTGTTGGGAGTTGTTGATGGTATGGTCTTTTCGAGCGTGTTTTGGGTTGTATCTTGTATCCTGCTTTAGCGTGATGTTTGACTTTACAAATTTCGAGAACGAAATTTTTTTAAGGGGGGAGAATATAACACCCCGTATTTTTAATTGAAGGATTATTCGTTCTTAATTTAAAAATTGATTATCTTGTTTTAAATTTTCAGATTTTAGTGGGATTATTTTTATGATTTTTAATTTGTGAAAATTAAATTTGACATGTTTCCTTAATATTAATTATTGTTATGCATTTAATTTTCTTTTCATATTAAATTAACTTGTTTTTGGATTTAATTATTTATTTTCATTTTAATCATTACGTTTGAATTATTTTATTTTACTTGCTATTTTGAAATTATTTCCGTTTGATCATTTTTATGACCCAAGATGTGAGGATTGGACCTCATTTCTTTCCCTCACTTTTTATTTTCCTCCTTTTTTATTTTCTTCCTCTTTTTCTTTTTCCCCTCATTTTCTTTTCTCCTTTTTCTCCTCTACTTTTCTCCCGCTCGCAAAGGACTTCTCTTCCTCTCTTCCCTTGCGTTGCGTCTCCTCCCCAGCCCGCCGCCGTGCGCCACCGTCCGACAACACCGACCAGCCCACCTCCTTCCCCACCTGCCGGCGACCCCTCCCCTTCAATCTCAGCTCCTCCCGCGCTGCCATTATCCCCCACGTGCAACACCAAGCTGCGACACCTCTTGTGTTTGCGCACTGCCGTCGCGCCACCTCCGACCACCATTCCTTCACCACTTCATCCTCGACCTCCTAGCAACCCAATGGACCCAACCCCAGCTCCGATCCATTACCAGTGGAGCACATCCAACCCCATTTCCGATTTGGGTATTTTTGGTCTTCAACCACCCTTTACGCCGCCACCCACGGCCAACCACCACCATCACTAGCTTCACCAACATCCCTAAGCCCTACCCTAGCAATCTCGGGTCTTCGTTTGTCCCCATTCAAAAGTGAGTTTTTAAGACCCACGGCCACAATGCATTTGGCACTGTTTTGTTGCTGCGTTGTCGCTTCTTGCAGTTTCGTGATCTTTAAAAAATTATATTATAGCATTGTAAGTATTTTTCCGAAGAAATTTTGAGATTTAAACGTATTTTTGCACTAACTCATATTTACTGTGAATTGGTTGGTTTTGCCGGACTGAGTCCGAGGAGTATGGGGGTCGGTTGGATTTGATGATGGAGTTGTTTGTGTGATTGGTATATGCTATGAGATTTGTTGGCTGTTTCGGATTTAAATATTTGTGTTTTGTGTTTGATGTGGGTTATGTTGGATATTGGTAATTTTAGGAAGTGATGATATATTTTGGGATTATGAGGGTTCTAAGTTTTGAGGAATTAAAATAGGTTATTTTAGAAGCTTAGGCTTAAATATCGAAACCCGTGATTGATTGAAAACTTACTGAAATTATGTGATTATTTTTATAAGTGACGATTTATAGTCGACTCGGAATTTTTTAGGAAAATTTTGAAATGCTAAGTTGTCCAGGTAAGCAGGGTTCCTATGCTAGATTTGCATAAAAATAAAATAGACTGATGTTGATTTTTGAAAATATGCATGTTTTGTTATGAAAAGAGATTTGAACTATCTCAATTATTTGTTCTGCATTACTCATGAGATTCTGTTTAAGAATAAAATATTTTCTGGCATGACTGGTGTAGATATGAGCTATTTTTCATTTTACTTCTGAATTGTGCAAAAGAGAGCGAATATGAAAGTTTGTGCCTAAAATTATGTTTTGTGCTTTCTGAAAACTATGTTATGTTCTAAAGATAGTTTGTACTCTGATATGATGTGATTTCTGAAAACTCTATTCTGTTCTGAAGATATTCTGTACTTTGATATGATGTAATTTCTGAAAACTTTTGGAATGACAGTTTGAATCGGGATGTGGTTTGTGGATGGTGACCTATTTGACCTACCACGGGTGCTAATAGTGGCTTCTGTTTGGGTTGGTACCAACTGTTCTGTTTCTGGTGCACCCACTTTGCAAACAAAGTGGTTTTCTGGTGGCCTTTCCTGTGTGCACACTCGGGGCTCCGAGAATAAATAAGGAGAAGATTCACATTCTGTTTCTGCTCGGTTAGCTATTGGGGTTTGCACAACCCTACCACAGGAGTTAAACATGGCCTCTGATATAATATGATACTCTGGTACGATGGTGGTCGGTTATGCTATGCCAAAAGAATTTGAATAAGAATATCTTTGAACTCTGATATTTTTGATAACATGTTCTGACTCTGCATTCTGAAAATAAAGTGTTTTGTTCTACATTCTGAAATCAGTAAATGCTCATGTTTGCATACTAGTATATGTTATCTGTTTACTGAGTTGTTGATAACTCATCCCCTCTTATCTCCAATATTTTCAGATGATTTTTAGATATTTCAGTTGAGGATCAAGACTATGAAGGATTGGGTGAGATGAGTTAAGAATAGTGGATTAAGAATAGAAAGTTTTCGATGAGTATTGGTTATTTTTGATAATTACATTGTTGAAATGTGAGTTTAAGTGACATGTAGATAAGTTGGTAATTTTTGGGATTTCTATATTGAGGATTTTATATACGAGTATGTGTGGTTAACTAAATTTGAAGTGTTTACATTTGATTTGAAGGCTTCGGAAGTGTTTTAGAAATGTTGGAATTGATTGTCATGTATTATAGTTAACTCTCTGGACCCTTGGGGTCGGGGCGTTACTGTTTCCCTTTTTGTTTGATTCCTTTGCTCCAACACATTATGTTGACTGTTGAGTTGGTTACAAGCAAGGTACGAAAAGCCATCTCTAATTCTCTTAGGTACCCTTTGTTAAGAAAATAGAACAAAAGATAAAATAAGTGCTTGACAAATTAGAGTATCTTGTAAGACAAAAGAACATTATAGGTCTAAGATAAGGTGTTCAAGAAAAACCATCTGAAAGATTGCCCACAACTTCTTTGGTTGAAGAATCTGGTATTTGAAGAATCGTTATTATTTCAACAATCAACATTTAGCACCTTCGATTAAGATCCGACCATCGTGATGAGAGTAACACTGCTTACTTTTCATCTATTTAATTCTATTTATAGTCTTGGTGTATAAGTCCTGCATAGTACTACTTTTGAAAGAAATGGATACATCCTCTGTCATTAATGTCACATAAATCTCCCACTATTAGCTAGGCCACTAATGAGGTGAATGAATGTTATAAAAACACGTGTAACTCGATTAATATTATACACATACAAAAAAAATATCAATAATCTTAAAAAGAATAAATTTCTTCCTTCATTATTAATAACGATGATGACTACGAAAGGAGAACGACCAACGCACGACTTGTGAGTAGACCGTGCACTATCTTAATGATGGATGATGTTTCAATTCCAATTGCTGATTTTATTTTATTTTATTTTTTGATAGAAAAGAACATTCATTTCATAAAGGCATAACACCTTGAGATAGGTTACAATAGTGTTGATCAATGAAAATGACATTCTCAATGAAAGGAGGTACACTATTCCACCAAATAAGCATATCTTCAATAGACTAAGCATGTCTTGCAAGTCGATGGGCAGCCTCATTTGTGAATCTACTGCAATGTTGAAAGCCACAATGAGGAAAAGTTTGCATTAATCCTTTTACCTCTGCTACCACAGATCATATAACTGCATTTGACTCAAATGATCTATTAACGTCTTCAACTTGGAACAAACAGTCACTTTCAATTATCAGCTTTGGTATACCCAAGCTCATGCACAATTGAAGGCCTCTCAATAAAGCCACAGCTTCAACTTGTTCTGGTTCCAGAGAAACAGATTCCACTCTACTACATGCCATAAGAATTTCACCCATATGGTTCCTGAAAATTGCGCCCATACCAGCTTTTTTTAAATAAAAAAAGAGAGCCCCATCAATGTTTAGCTTAAGAGAGTCTTCTGGAGGGGGTGACCATCTGTACACCATGTTTTTAGAAATATGGTTCCCCAACTGCTGTCTAACCACAATACTATGCAATTTCTTTGTAAAAGCAAATCCAATAACCTGCTGAGGTGGTAAAGCAATCTGTTCATGAACCATTTTGTTCCTTCTGAACCAAAAAGCCCAAACCATCAAGAAGAAATCCGACTGATCCTCAGAATTGCCCTTGAATAAAATATCCATTGCACCAGTGAGAAAAGAGCTGATTTGGTCACCATTTTGGAAAACAGCAAACCTACTCCTTAAAAAACCATAGGTGGAAGGGCATAATATCAGCACATGCCTCAAATCCTCTAATGGATGTTGACAAAAGCAACATTTTCCTTCAATGTCCAGTTTTCTTTTGATTAGGTTTGCCTTTGTTGATAAACAATCCTTACACGCCCTCCATGCAAAAACCTTAACTTTATGAGGAACTTGTAACTTCCATAGAGCAGTCCAGAATTTTTTCATCACAGCCCCATTAGAGGATTCCCCATGTTCTGATTGCAAGATAGTTTTAAAGAAACTGTAAGCACTTTTGACAGAAAAAGAACCTGACTTCTCATGTTCCCACAGCCAATGATCAGCAGCACCAGTATGACTTGGATGCAATCTAAGTATAGCCTCCACCATGTTTGGATTGAAAAGAGCTCTAACATTGGCAATATCCCACCATTTAGTACTTTGATCAATAAGAGAGAACACTTTATTGTCCAGCTGGCTACTATGTTCAGTACTCTGTTCATATCCCAGTGCTTGTCTCAAATTTCTAAATCCAGGTAGCCAAACATCATTCAAAATATGGATTAAACTTCCATTTCCCACATTCCATCTGCCACCTTGCACTAGCAGCCTCTTTGCTTCCCAAATACCCCTCCAAGCATAGGAAGGATTTCCTCCAAGAGAAGCTGTCAACAGATTCCCATCAGAAAAATATCGAGCTGCATACATTTTATGGAATAAACTATCCTGATTTTGCAATAATCTCCAAGCTTGTTTTGCCAACAAAGCCATATTGAAAACCTCAAGCTCTTTGAACCCCATGCCTCCCACAAATTTCGAATTGCACATCTTCTTCCAGCTTAGCCAATGGATCTTTCTCTCCTCCTACTTCTGACCCCACCAATACCTTGCCATCATACTCTCAATATTAGAGCAAAGCCTTGGTGGAAGCTTAAAACAACTCATGGCATAAGATGGAATTGCCATAGCTATTGCTTTAAGGAGGATCTCCTTACCCCCTTGAGAGAACATATTCCCCTTCCAACCTTGCAACTTGAGCCAAACTTTGTGCTTAATGCCTGCAAATGCCCTCGATTTGGACCTGCCCACCATAGTTGGTAGCCCAAGGTACTTGTCATAGTGTTGCAATTGAGTTGAGCACCACAAATTCATAATAGCATGCCTGTTGTGCTGATTCACATTAGCACTAAAAACCATTGTTGTTTTCCTCTCTATTCAACTGCTGACCTGAGGCAACTTCATATTGCTCTAAAAGAGTTTGCAACCTTACATTTGTTTCCACATCAGCATTACAGAAAATCAAGCTATCATCTGCAAAAAGCAGATGATTCAGTTTAGGAGCTCCACGACAAATCTGTAATCCAGTAACAGCATTAGTTCTTTCAGCCTCTCTCAAAAGGCTAATCAAACCTTCAGTACACAAGAGGAATAGATAAGGAGAAATAGGATCTCCTTGCCTCAACCCTCTAGAAGGAACAATAAGACCAGTAGGAGAGCCATTAATCAGGATTGAAAAAGTAGGAGTCCTCACACACATCATCACAAGCTGAATTAACTTCTCATGGAATCCCAATTTGCTCATAACAGATTCAATAAAACTCCATTCGACTCTATCATAAGCTTTGCTCATATCAAGCTTGATAGACATAAAACCTTTCTTTCCTTTCTTCTTTCTCTTCAAATAGTCTAAAACTTCATAGGCCACTAGTACATTATCCGTGATGAGTCTGCCAAGTATGAAAGAGGATTGAGTATCTGAGATGATCACAGGTAACACTTGCTTGATTCTATTAGCAATGACCTTAGAAATTAGTTTATATGTAACATTACATAAACTAATTGGTCTAAGGTCATTTACTGTTTGAGGACTCTTCTTCTTAGGGACCAGAGTGATGAAAGTGTGATTGAGAGCTTGAGGCATTTCTCCATGATTCAAAACTTGTAGAACAGCATTTGTAATGGATGTACCAATGTCAGGCCAAAATTTCAGGAAAAAGAGAGGTGGCATACCATCAGGCCCTGGTGCTTTGTTGGGATGCATCTCTTTCAATGCTTGAAGAACTTCACCAGCTGTGAAGGGTTTAATAAGTTCGACATTCATCTCATTTGAGACCTTCCTCTCCATTTTATCAAGAATCACTTCCTGATCTCTAGATCCTGCAGAAGTAAACAAGGAAGAAAAGTGATTAACAATTAGTCTGTCACAATGTTCTCCCTCCTGCCAACAGCCACTGGCATCCATTAGTTTTGATAAGCCATTCTTTCTCTTTCTTTGAGATGCTTTAGCATGGAAAAACTTAGTATTCTGATCCCCTTCTGCTAACCATAGAGCTCTTGATCTCTGTTTCCACATTATCTCCTCCCTCTCCATCCATTTCTGAACTTCAACTAAAGCTTCATCAATCTCCTTTGTATTTAATGCTGTTGGATCCTTACTTTGTTCCATGAAGAGTTTGTGCTTTGCTTCTTTCAGCTTGACCTGGACCTTACCAAACTTTGATTTGTTCCACCTTTGTAACTTACTGCTACAACTATAAATACAGTCCATAACACCTTGCATTCCATTTGAGGAAACTGCAGCAAGCCACTCCTGCTGTATAATTCTTGAACATTCAATTTCACTAATCCACATTGCCTCAAACCTAAAAGGCTTAGCACCCCCTCGTCTTGACTGGGGGCCCTCCAGCTCAATCCATAGTGGGAGATGATCAGAATAAGAGAGAGAACCATGAGTGACTGAGGCTCTAGTGAACAGATTACACCAAGATACATTTCCAAGGAATCTATCCAGTCTCTCATAAACACAAGCCATATCTTGTCTACCATTGCACCAAGTATATTGTGGACCACAGAAACCAAGGTCCCTTAACTCACAATCTAAAATCGTTTGTTGGAAATCAACCATTTGCTGTTGTGGTCGATCTCTTCCCCCCCATTTTTCCTGTACTGATAAAATTTCATTGAAGTCTCCAAATACAAGCCAAGCCTCCTCAGGATACCTCCTCAAACTTCTTAGTAGATTCCAAGTTTCCATCCGTCTTGCAGTATCAGGTTGACCATATGGACCTGTCATGTACCAGGTTCGTGTCATGTAAGTTACCATAGCATCAATATGTGATGCTGAATAACTCAAAATGGATAGAGGCACATCTTGCTTCCATAATAAGCAAGGCCCCCACTTCTACCAGCCGCGTCAACAGTTAAGCAGCAATTAAACTTAAATCTAACTCTATAGAATTCCATTTTTGCAGCATTCAGTTTTGTTTCTTGCAAAAACAAAACATCGGGATCTTCTCTTCTGAGTAAATCAGCAAGAGTACGAATACCACGAGGGTTCCCAAGCCCTCGTGTATTCCAACTAAGGATCTTCATTGAGCTCGGTGGGGCTGTGTTCTAGCCACCACCGCATCCTGGAAATGTTAGCCTTCACTGTTGAAATGTCACAAATACCCTTCTGTCGAGATGCAACTGCATGGCCCTTAACTTTCGCAGCAGTTACAAATTTCAACTTTTGTTGACTTTGCTCTGTTGCCATGCAACTCTCCATTACACCCTCATCAGTTACTAGTTTCATCTTATCGTGACTTTGATCAGTTGCCAAACTACTCGCCACCTTATCCGCATCAGTTACAGAACCCACCCTGTGAATATCTAGTAACGGAACCTGACAATTATCACCAGCTTGGCCGTTATCCAAACTTTCCTCCACAATATCCGCCGCTCCCACGTTATCCTCGGAAGCAGTTACATTTCGATCACTCGAAGATTCTCCGGTAGACTGGTCTGGCCCATGTTTCATCGGAGAACTACTACCATCATGGTTTCTCTGCCTCCTGGTGTACAGGTCCTCTATATTCGCCAAAGTTCCCTGCACGCAACCAGGGACCATATGGAAACTCAGAGACTGAAAACTTGTCCATCAATGGCCTCCACTGATTACACTCCTTATGATTATGACCAAGCGTACCACATATGTAGCAAAAATTTGGAAGTCGTTCATAAGAGAACCGAACCCAGAAGGGATTTGAAGATCCCACACAAACCTTCTTACCACGTAACAAGGGCTTAGTAACATCCAACTTTACCCTAATACGTAGGTACTCCCCCCAGGCCTGTGCATCCTTCTCCAAATCGACCTCCACCACACTACCAACTTCCTTCCTTTCTATGTGTCCCATCTTCCAGTTCCTAGCCATAATCGAGAGATCATGGATACGAACCCAGAAGAGCGCCTCAGGGAAAGTAACCTGATGTACCTGCTACAACCCATCCACCTCATTTGTGAGAACCAAGTGCTTATCAAAAGCCCAAGGTCCCTCTCTGAAAACGGGTTCTTTATCCCATGGATCCTCAAATTTAGCAATAAATAGATTAGCACTAACATCTCGAAGGGAGATAGACTTACCAGGGTGCCATAGACGCTTCATAGTACTCTTAAACGCCTCCTTATTAAACTGTTTATCAGTGAACAGTTTAAACAACAGACATTTTTCACTTCTACCTAGCACACCATCCAGAGACTCTTCATCCACTACCACGACTTCCTCTTCCTGATCAGTTAGGGATAGTTTTCCACACATCTTCTCAAGATCTTCCTCCATAGTTTCCACACACACTACCACACAAATAGGTAAAAAAAAAAAAAAAAAAGTTAGTCCTACACAGGGCAGGTAGGAAGCCTCTACTCAGAGAGCCCTCGAGAGGAAAAAGAAATCCGTGCAAAAGCAATATTGCCGATTTTAAACAAGCAATATTGATATATAGAAGGGAAAAATCTCTCGCTTTATGTGGCTGCATGCGCTCACGCCCTATCAAGTATTCTACATGATTAAAGCCAAAGTTTTTGTATTCTCATGCCTATCATTTTTATATGACAAACTTTTGCCTTTGTTTATCTAAGATTTAAGTACTTCACCTTCTTTATTATGTGCAATCACTGCCTTCGTTATCAGAAAAATAAAAATTCTAGTAGTTCGCTTATGATTATGTTGTGAATTGGCAATGGAAGCTATTTTCTCTCTCAGAATATTTTAACTTTATATTAAAAATAACACTACAACAAAATTACTTATTTCTAGTCAGTTATTTAATTTTTCTTGCAAAAAATGAATTTGTTTTTTTGCAAATAGTCATTCTTATCGTAAGTAATCCATCACAAACCCTATTTTTCTTGTAGTGTATAATATTAAAAAATTATAATCTAACAATATTTTGATTTTATAATATTTGAATTCAAGTTTTTTTTTATCTCTTTTCTCAAAATTGTATAAAACATCGATCTTCGATCACTCAAATCATTTTACTATTATTTACAAATTTCTCATCTCATTTCAATATCTCATCTTAACATCCAAATGAAGCCTTAATAATCTGGTACTTAACACTACTGTTGTCATTAGGGCTGTTATTAACATCTATCTATCTATATTCTACTTATGACAATTATAATTTTTAAAATGTTTACATTGTTTGGTTTTGGTTCGACAGCTCAAGTGTTGCTAAGAGGGAAAATGGTAAAGTATGAATCAAAGAGCTTAGATTTCTCTAATAAAAAAAGATAAATATTCTATCAATTCAAGTCTCGTCAATATTAATTGGTCTATAAATTTAGAGGTACGAAGTAACAATTATAGAAGAAATCAGTGGTACTGTATCTATTGAATTGAATTTTAGATTCTCACTACGTCATGATTACTAGAAACTTGTTGCAATAAACTCCCGTGTAGAGGAAATGATGAACTTATTGGCTATGGAATCGAACGATGTTCGCTTTGTAGGAATTGATCATGGGATGGGTGGCGCTGGTAAGACAACGCTGGCCGAAATAATTTATGATCGAGCTTCTTATCAGTTTGTAGGAAGCAGTATTATTTATTGTATTAGAGAAGAATCTAAAGCTAGTAGTCTAGCTTCTTTACAAAAACTTCTTTCTACGATCATGCAAGAAGAAATACATATATGGGATCATCGCGAGGGAATCAAGGTGAATTAGGTGATCATGAGGAGCATGCTGCGTATATAATAAAAAGGATTTTATCGTCCTTGATGATGTAGATGGTTGAAAAGAACTAATGGCATTATCAGGGAGCTGTCCTGATTGGTTTGGTCTAGGGACTAGGGTGAATATATATCATAACTTGCAGAGATAGTCATTTGTTGAGAACAAATGAAGTGAATGATATTTATAAGGTTATATCATTCACTTCTTCTAGAAAATGTAGCCAAGTCAATCAATAGTTTTACCAAATTAATTTAATTTTTGACATTAGGGTTGAACAAAAATTTAAAAATTCGATTCTGTTTCCGACTACGCACAGACTCCGAAGTTTTTTTAAAATAAAAAAGTCGGATGTGACGATATACCAACTCTAACTCTAATATTATACATATTTTATAAAAATATATATATATTTTTTATATAACTATAACTTATATAGTTAATTAAATTCAATAATATACAAGTATGAACAAATTATTATAAAATAATATGTTTATACTATAATATAAATAGACTAAATTCACTAATAATTTTTTAGTATATGTAAACACCATACTATTAACTATTACTACCATGTAACACTAATGTATAATAACATATAATACTAATTATATAATAATTAATGTATAATAACATTTAATATTAATGTATTATGTATAAACACAAATATATAAATTTATAATAACATGTAATACTAATATATAATATATAATCAATATATTTGCACAAATTGTGGGACATGGCTGGCTAGATTTTGATAAGTTTCTCAAATATCACGTCATGTTTGTTGATTTTGGAAAATCTGAACATCTGTTTGCACAAATTGTGGGAAGTGGTCTGGGTGTCGGTGAGGGAAGAGAAATGGCTTGGGCGTTCGTGGGGTTGGAAGAGAAAGGGTTTGGGCATCCTATGTTTTGCGGTTCAAGAGAAGTCCTCTAAGAGGTCTACGTTTTGGGCATCGTCGGAATCGCCGATTAGAAGATTTTGCCTTCCTATTGATATTGCTTTTCAACGAAAGTATAACTCTTATATTAATATATATAGCATAAAACAAAAATATAACAAAAACCAAAAATTGAAACAAAATATATATTTCGTCGTAGTCTTGAAATAAGTAGGTGAAAAGACTATTTGTAACATAATCCCAGATCGAGTATGCATAATGTGATCTTATCATCTTATCATAAACTGCATACTAGTAGATTATTTTCTATAAGAACTAATTTTTAATAACATGGCATATATAGATCATAGATAGGACAAATTTTGTAAAAAAAAATTATTAAGTATTCTGAAATATACATGATATGGTATTCTTGCTCTGTCACAACATCATTTCAATAAGTAATGAGGGAAGCTGCCATCCTCTCTATATCAAGATAATGGCTGGCTCCATTTTATCAATTAGAATGTGCAGCTGAAATGGCGTGATTATCCCCATGATTTCCTTGGAACATAGACACACTCTATATATATATATATATATATATATATATATATATATATATATATATATATTAAGAATAATGTTACTATACCTCCTCTATTTGTACCTTCATTTTGACTGTCTATATATTAATTTTTTTTTTTCGAAAGTGACTATTACTATATTAATATTTTTTTATTTTTTTAAAAATGTTTAAACATGTTTTAAAATTATTTGAAATAAAGAGCAAATAAAAAAAAGTACAATTTGCACTTAGGGTGCGGCACTATGTGGACAAATTGAGAAAGGCATAGTAACACTACTCATATATTAATATTCTGTTAGATTGATAGACGTGTATGATAATAATTATTTAAGAAACTTTAAAAAAATACTTAGAAAAAAAACACTCAAATGACTTTATGTTAACTTGAAGGCTCGGTTTGGATATAGAAGTACTCTTAGTGGTGCCCCCGACCTCCATGTAAGGAAACACGAGAATCGAAGTGCTAGAATGATGACAACACGGTCACACATCCCAATAATAGTGCCAAGTGTGTGTACATGCAACAATGTACAATAAAAACATAGCGGATAATTTAATCAACTAAGTACCAAAGTTTAAACACAATTTAAACAATCTATAAAAAGGTTAAAAAAATTATACAGTCATCCAAAATAATTATTTATAAGTCTCAATAAAATGAGTGATACCAAATCACTCCTCGGGTGGAGCCGAATCCTCAGGCTCACCCTCATCTTTATCTGCATCAAAATCTGCGTTATCACAAAACGGTACCGCAGGTAAGTATAACCCAAACAACCTTCAGGAATAAAAATGCATTAATGTAACCAACAAGCATCCACATGATGAAATATACTTTATTCTCAAAATATCATTTTCTCCGAAAATGAGTATTTTTCAACACACACCAAAATCTCATTTGCCCCAAAATATCCGTAAAACATTTTCCCAGAAAATGATTCACATAAAATCTTTTTATTCAACACACGTTATTTTCTCAGAAAATAGTCCATTAATCCATTATTACCATATGCATCATAATATCCCCTAGGGACCATCCGCACGTCCTGACTTCGTAATGATGCCCAGTTCCGCGCCCAGCGCGTTCGTGGCCAAGCACCCACTACGTAACAAGCGATGCCCAGTTCCACGCCCAGTGCGTTCATGGCCAAGCATCCTCTAGCCCCCGCCAGCTAAGGGGCTACGGAGTCGGCACGAGACCATCTCGTCCGATCCCTTTGTCATCCAGCCACAATCCAGGGGATGTCACTCAGTATATTCCGTTTCCGAGTGACCAGAGGAGCTCTACCGAGATAATGCCCTATCTCGGCTTGGGGTTGTAATACACACGCACCCAAAAATCTTTTCACATGAAAACCTAGTTTTCAATAAACACATGAACATGAATGCAGTACATGAAAACCTAGTTTTCTTTACAAACATAATCATGCGTGTAATTATGCAATGTACATGTACTACACAAAACCCAACCAACAATTCAACACAGCCCAAATAACACAAACAAACTTCTTCCACTAATCCATCCGACCCCCATACTCCTCGGACTTAGTCTGGCAAAATCAACCAGATCACAATGAAATGAGTTACTGCAAAAATATATTTAAATCACGACAGTTCTTTAGAAAAATACTTACAGCGCTATATAATAATTTTCGGAGAATCACGGAAGTGCAAGAAGCGGCAGCTCAGCAACGTAACAGTGCAAAATGCACTGTGGCCGTGAGTCTCAAAAATTCACTTTTAAACGGGGACAAACGAAGATCCGAGATTGATAGGGTTGGGCTTAGGGATGTCGGTGAAGCTAGTGGTGGTGGTGATTGGCCGTGGGTGGCGGCGCAAAGAGTGGTTGAAGACCAAAAATACCCAAATCGAAAATGAGGTTGGATGTGCTTCACCGGTGACGGATCGAAGCTGAGGTTGGGTCTATTGGGTTGCTAGGAGGTCGAGGATGATGTGGTGGCCGGTGGTGGTGCGACGGCGGTGCGCAAGCACAAGAGGTGCCACTGCTTGGTGTTGCGCGTGGGGGTTATCGGCAGCGAGTTAGGGGCTGAGATCAGAGGGTGGTCATTGCCGGCCGGTGGGAGAGGCAGTAGGCTGGGCGGTGGCATGCACGGTGGCGTGCGGCGGTGGCTAGGAGGAGAAGAAGAAGCGCGCGAGAGAGAGGGGGAGGGGTAACGTCCCGCGGAGAAGCAGAGGAAGAGAAAGAAAAGAAAGAAAAAAGAGAAAGAAGAAAAGAAAAAGGAGAGGAAATAAAATTGAAGGAAATAAATGAGATCCAATCCTTACATTTTGGGTCACAAAAATGATTAAACGAAAACGATTTCAAAACAACAAATTAAATAAAATAATTTATACGTAATGATAAAGTGAAATTAAAATAATTAAATCCAACAATAAATTAATTAAATATGAAAAACAATTTAAATACATAACAATAATTAATATTAAGAAAGTACTTCAAAATAATTTTCACAAAATTTAAAATCATAGAAATAAACTCACTAAAAATCCAACAATTTTAAAATAAGAGAATAAATTTTTGAATTAATAAAAATAATTTTTTAGTAAAATTATACTAAAATACGGGGTGTTACACTCTTATTTCATCTCATCTCATCATTATAATTTGTTAAAACTCTCATATAAAATATTATAAACAATTTAATTTTTTCAAATCTTAAAATAATAATAATATTAAAAATAATAGTTTATTCAATTCATCTAAAATTATCTCACCTTATCTCATCTCGTCTCATATCATGTCATCTCATTATCCAAACGAGTTTAAGGCTCTATTTGGATATAGACACGCTCGACGGGTCTATCAATGTACATGATTATTTGTGTTTTAGTTAAAAAATTTTAAAGTGGGTGGAAACCACCCTAGAAATTATGTACATACACGCTTGTAACGGCTAGTTGATGCTACATCTATTATGAACTTTCCATCTCAGGTTGACCAGTACTATCACTACTTATAATTTTTATTTATTTATTTAATTATTAACAAAATTTTATATTTTTTTAATTTTTTTTTAATAATTAAGAATGTTTAAAAATATTTAAAAAATAATAAAAAAAATTTTAAATACACTATAAAATAATAAAAATTGTAAATACATTATCTTTCTTTGCATGCATTATTAATGTTGATGAGTCATGACTACGAAAGGAGAAAGCTAACCAACGTACACGTCGACTTTTGGGTAGACCGCACGCTATGTCGATGCATGATGTTTCAATTCTTATAGTTAATTTTAAGCAAGCAATGATAGAACTCTTGCTTTACGAGGCAAACTTTTTTGTATTCTTAATTAAATTAATTAATTAATTTACATTTTGTCCAAGTCAGTCAACAGCTTTACAAAATTAATTTACATTTTTGCCATCACGCTATTAAGTACTAGATCGGAGAATTTGCGCAGAACCTTCGTATGCCTTCCGTGCAGATGGGTTAAAATAAAACGAAAGTTGATGCATGTTATAGAGTTATATATTTTTTTAAATTTTTCTTAAAATGTTAAAAAAAATAATTAAAAAATTAAATTTTCAAATACAGCACTATATAATAGTAAAAATATAGTAAAAGAGTAATAATACCTTAATTGGATTAAAAAATGAGATAAGATGGTTTTAGATGAAAGATTAAAATTAAAAATAATATTATTATAATATTAGTTTTTAATATTTTTATTATTTAAAAATTTAAAAAATTAAATTATTTATTATATTTTATATAAAAACTTTAAAATAAATTATAACATACGATAAACATTTTGCGAATCCAAATGGCCTCCTGGACTATCATTATCCTCCTTTGGGTCAAGGAGAAGTGAAGTTACGTAGAATCTTGATATGCAAATAATTCATTGGCCGTATGCGTTTTAAATTTTTGTCTTTTTGCAAGCATTATTAATAGTTGTATTATTATTGAGTAGTATTATTTATGTTGATGACTACGAAAGGAACGCTGACCAACGTCGACCTTTGACTATAAATTATTCATTACGAATATTTCCTTCCACAATTTACGAGGCAGAGTTTTTTTTGTATTATTAGAATACGTTGGAATGTTAAAGTAAGTTGAATTGAATTGAATTAAAATGATAAAATATTATTAAAATATTATTTTTTAATATTATTATTATTTTAAGATTTAAAAAAATTGAATTATTTATTATATTTTGTATTGAGATTTGAAAAAGTTATAATGATAAATTGAGATGAGTTGAAATGAATTTGAAATTTAAACTCACCCTTAATTAAATTAATTAATTAATTTACATTTTTGCCGAGTCAGCCAACAGCTTTATCAAACTAATTTACATTTTTGCCATAACCTTATTAAGTAAAAGATGAGAGAAGTTGCGCAGAACCTTCGTATGCCTTCCCATACAGATTACCTCATGATATCTTCAATGTTCTTCTCAATGTCTAAGCCCGCAAATTACCAATATTCCCTTCCACAATTAAGCTTCTAAATTTCTCGCATTGCATTCATGGCCACTCAAAGACCCTCTTCATCTACTTCTAAAGTTAGTAAGAAAAGAAAAAGAGATCATTCATCTTCGCCTCATTGGAAACATGAAGTTTTCCTCAGTTTCTATGGCAAAGACACTCGCAAGGGTTTTACGAGTCATCTACATGATGCTTTAAAACGGAAAGGCATTCTCGTCTTTAAGGATGACGAAACACTCAAGCAAGGAGAATACATTTCTGAAGCGCTTCAGAAAGCTATTCAAAAATCACAATACGTCATCGTCATTCTTTCTGCAAATTATGCTTCTTCCAAATGGTGCCTCATGGAACTTGCCGAGATCGTTGAATGGGAGGAAAAGACGAAGCTGATCACAATTATTCCTATTTTCTACCATGTGGATCCTTCAGACGTAAGAAATCAACGTGGGACTTTTGCAAAAGCTTTTGCCGCACATGAAAAAGCTCCCAAGGTAATATTACCGGAGATTGATATGTGGAAAAAAGCTTTCAGTAAAGTGGGTAATATTACCGGAGAGCACATACACGATAGGTAACATTTCCTCTTTTCTTCTTCCATTGACAAATAGCAAGCAATTAACATCTATCTATTTACTTAAATTATGACATTTATAATTTTTTAAAATGTTTAAATTGTGATCTGGGTCTGTCTGACAGCTCGAGTGTTGCAAGAGGGAAAATATTGATGTACGAATTAAAGTGTTTCGCTTCCTCTAATAAACAGTGCTAATTATCAGCTAAAGCGCTTTTTTTTTTTTTTGATCGTGTGATCTAGTCATATTAATTGTTCTATCAATTTACAGGTGCGAATCAACAATTATACAAAAAGTCTGTGGACGTATATCTAAGGAGTTGAATTCTAGATTCTCACGTCATGATTACGATAAACTTGTAGCAATAGACTCCCATGTAGATGAAATGATGAAGTTATTGGATATGGAATCGAACGATGTTCGCTTTGTAGGAATTCATGGGATGGGTGGTGTTGGTAAGACAACGCTGGCCCAAATAATTTATGATCGAGTTTTTAATTCTAATTGTCGATTTGAAGGAAGCAACTTTATTTCTTGTATTAGAGAAAAATCTACTACTGCTCGTGACCTAGCTTCTTTACAAAAAGAACTCCTTTCTACAATCATGCAAGAAAAAATACATGTATGGGATCATCACCAGGGAATCAAGGTGATAAGAAGCATGTTGCGTAATAAAAAGGTTTTTATCGTCCTTGATGGTGTGGATAGTGAAAAACAATTAATGGCACTATGGAGTCATGATTGGTTTGGTCCAGGGAGTAGGGTGATTATAACATGCAGAGATAGTCATCTGTTGAAAACACATGGAGTGAATGATATCTATAAGGTTGAGCAGCTTGAAACTACTGAAGCTTTGCAACTCTTCAGTTTGTCAGCCTTCGAGCAAACCCATCCAAGGGATAATTACAAGGATCTATCTATGGACTTTGTGAATTATGCTCAAGGCCTTCCTTTAGCTCTAAAAGTTTTAGGTTCCTTCTTATTTGGGAGAACAATAGATGCCTGGACAAGTGAGAGAGATAAACTAAAACCAATTCCTAATCCAGAAATTATGGATGTACTTCAAATAAGTTTTGATGGGCTGCAGGATTTGCAAAAAGAGTTATTTTTGGATATGGCGTGTTTCTACGGAGGACATGAGCACATATTTTCTGAGATGTTATTAGAAAGATTTGGTCATTATCGCATCGACCTTGATGTTCTCGTCGAGAAGTCCCTCCTAAGCAAATCATATAAGGGAACGTTGATCATGCATGATTTGCTAAAAGAACTGGGCAGGGAAATAGTTCGCCGCGAATGCCCTGAAGAACCTGGACGACGTAGTAGACTGTTTCGTGTAGAGGATCTCTATCACGTACTGAAGAATGATACTGTAAGTTGATTAGTATAGATATTAATATAGAAAGGTATATTTTCATCCTAATTCTTGTTAACCTGTTGTTCTTGGTTACCAGGGAACTGATGCAACTAAAGCCATGGTCGTGGATTTTTGTCCTGAAACGAAAGTTCGGAGACTCAACGGCAAAGCATTGTCAAAGATGAGAAAATTGAGATGTTTTAAATTTCATCAATCTCGAACTTTAAAATGGCATGGAAAACCCTTAAAATACATGCCAACCAATGAGTTGCGATACCTAGAGTGGCCTGGATATCATTCGAAATACTTGCCAAGCAATTTCCAACCTGAAAATCTTACTGTACTAAGGATGCCTGGCAGCCGTATCAAACAACTATGGAAGGGGTCGATGGTAAGTTCCTCACTCGTATAAATACGTCTTCTTGTTAATAATCCCCCGTTAATTTTCCAAACAAATTAATATATTTATATTTTGATCCAATTAACTACGTACTTGTTTATAACAAGTTTTAGACAATTTGAAGGTATTTGATCTGAGTTATTCTGAGAACTTGATTGAAATACCAGATTTGACTGGAGTCCCAAATCTTGAGAGAGTATACCTGGAAGGTTGTAGAAGCTTGTGTGAGGTCCACCCATCCATCGGAAGTCTAAAACAATTAAATGAATTGCAACTTGACAAATGTACAAGCCTTGAGAAGTTACCAGACCTGAGTAATTTGGAATGCCTGACTGATCTTTGGGCAGAGGAAACTGCTATAACACAAATACCATCTGTCAATCTAATGCCCAAGAGCATCCGTAGGTTCCATCTTCAAGGATGCAAGTCGATGCGACTTAAATCAAGAGATCCCATCTTTGATATCGGATCACTTGTAGAATATCAGAAGGAAGGAATATATGATTACGTAGAAGCAGCGTACATTGATTTTGACAGCAAAGGAGAAAATATTTTAGACATGGCAGGTGGAGTTGTTTCGGCTTTAGACGATGATTTGGTGAGTCAGTGTGTCTCTCTCATTCTTTTCTATAGAAACAAATAAAATATGTCAGAAAAAGGCTTTAATAAAAAAGGATTTCATTTTACAAATAGAAAAATGCTCTATTTTTGCTGCAATTTATATCTCTTTTTGGGGTTGTTTTTACAGAAGATGATAAGAGGATGGTCGTTAGGATTCCACATTCCAGAGTGGGTCTAGTATAAAAGTAATGGCTCATCTGTAAAGATAGATTTGGATGCTAATACGAATCCGGAGATGGGGTGTGCTTTATTTATTGTTTGTGTTTCTGATCAATTCTTTTCCCTTCATTGGGAAGATGCTTCAATTTCTTCTTTATACAAGGGATGGATTACAAGCAGGTCAGAGGTGAGGCTTAAATTAGAGTTTGAGACGGAAGAATATTGTGAGGAATATGATTGTTTGGATTGCAGATTAATAACTCCTCCCTTGAACGTCTCTTTTGGTAAGCGAGTTGGATTCTGGGTGTATATACCGGCGGTTTTGCAGTTATTGGACATACGGAAGGTCAATAGGATTTCATTTGAAACTGGCTGGCATCCGTATTTTTCCAAGAGTCTTGAAAAAGTAGAAGTGAAAGAATGCGGATTGCATTTAATATGTCCAGATGATGCTAATTCAAAGTTCTTTAATTGCATTACTCCTTTTGGCCGTTCAGGATCTTCTAATTCAGATTTCCATCGACAATTTGTCGGCTATATGAAAAAGAAGGAGGCATTGTAACATTCTATGTTCTTCGGGAAAAAAAAGATGAGGAACATTATGTGGATATGTTCTGCGACCTTGAGTGAGCCAGTGTAATCGATCCGAAGCGGCATGTGTCTGATTCTTATAAAGTCGGTTCCTCAATCTGGCTAGTATCGGGTTTGTTCTTCGGGTGTTAAACCGACCGAATATAGATTTGTTCTTACCTTTTCAGTTCTCTCACTGTCAGTTGGTCTTTTTTGAATAAATAGAGTTTGTTTTGTAACTTTTTTTTAGTGCCATTACGGTGGCATTTGAATTGAGAAGGGTCATTAACGCGGTTTTATTCTTAATTCATTAATAGCTTTAATGGTTCAAGAGTTACTGTACGTTACAGAGTTAGCTACGTATTTTTAAAGAAAAAATTATGTTTGACCATTGTGGGGTTGAACGTTTTTTATCATTAGTTTTATCACTTTATGTCTTACTGGTTCTGGGCTCGTGTGTTAATAGCTCTTGGAAGCCGTTTTATTTATATTAATTTGGGTGTCTTTATTCTTTTGATTGCCCAGTTCCGAATCTCTTGTTTAACGGCTACCTTCTTTTTTAAATTGAATTGAGGTTGGCGTACACAGGGCTTGTTGATTGCAGAGTGATGTTATTTTTCTTTATTGGCCGAAACATTGTGTTTTCTTTGAATAAAAGAGAAAGACAAAGTGTCTATATATTTTTTTAGAGTATTTTCAGATAAAAAAAAGTTGTTCTTTGAGTATACAACAATCACTTGTACAGCGTTAGTTCGGACTATACAACAATCAGTCGGGCTGTTGTAATCTAGAGGAGTCAAGTCAAGAGGAGTTCTGATGTACCGATTAATTTGAGAATTTGTACACCACAGAGGGTTTGAATCTCCTTAAAGAGAATAAGATTTTCGTGCCTCAGTTTAAACTGGTTTCGTTTTAATTTTAATTTAGTTATAATTTTTATTATATTATTGTGTACTTCACCAAAAATTTTAAGGAGGTTCAGACATGAAGCCTACAACTGAAAAATCCACAGAAAGTATTGGAAATCTCTACAAGCCCTTCCATTTTAAAGGAGTTCACTTCAAGAGATGGAAGTACAATGTGCTCTTCTATGTAAGCCTTCTCAAACGTTTCTTATGTTCATGTCATTGCAAAGAATCCTAGCAAGATCACTACCGAGAACATGACTAAAGCATAAGTGAAAGCTCACGAATAAAATATTACAAAATATACTAAAGATGAGTATAACTGTTGGTGTTATATTTTAAATTGTCTTGCGGATCAATTTTATGGAAAGCTTTACAGAGTAAATATGATACGGAAGAAGCCAAATCAAAGAAATATGTGGCAAGTTGCTTCTTTTGATATCAAATGGTACATGGAAAATCCGTCTTGGAGCAAGCACAAGATTTTCAAATACTTGTAGCAGAAGTTAGATCCGAAGACATCAAGATTGGAGACAATCTAATTGTTTGTGGCATTATCGAGAAGATACCACCTTTGTGAGATAAAGTGTAAAGTCAAGATTTCAACCAAGATTTCTGCTCTGATATTATGTACACTACAACATAAATAAGTTTTTGTGGCTATTTAGAATTTGTAATAGTCCCCAAACTGTCACCAAAAAGTATTTTCTTTGACGATTTGTAGAAATCGTCACTAAAGGTAGTCGAGAAAAACGTATATATATTCTCGTTCGAACGTTCCCTAGACATTCGAATGTTGTTGCTAGTTAAGTGTGAACGTGTAAATTCTTGGCGCCAACGTTTGAACGTGAATCATTGAACGTTAGTGATTCACGTTCAAATGTTAAATGGTTTAATATTAAAGTTGGATAAGTTAATATTAAAAAAAATTGAGAATTGAAATTCAAAAATAGTAGATATATTATATAAGATTGTTTATTACATATAATAAAAATTAATTGCAACACTAATGTAAACAACACGATAAAAGTGAAAATATTCAGAACGAGCTGTTTACCAATGTATTAAATTCATCAGTCAATGTTGACCTTTTTGTTTAGGATATCTAACCGATGGCCAACCTTTGTGACATTTTGTTCTACTGACGCGATCTGTCAGTCTATGTGCATAGTAATATCTGAGACAATCGCATCAACTCAAGCAGGGTGCACATTGAGCCAAGCAAGTCAGGCATTCCCCGTAGATGTACCCGTCGACGACTGACTGGTTCTCCCAATATGGGGAGCAACACTGGGGCCAGACTGAGTCGGAGGAACAAGATTTGGTATAGGGACAAGCTGACGTAGAGCATGCCCCCCTTGTCTAATGCTTTAACGGTGTATGGTCATATCGATGGGGCTAATCTGCTCTGTCAGCCACTCCTTCGTCCGAGGTGTCACATTGTGGAGATGACACTCATCTCATAATGAATATTCTCAAAAACATGATGTGGCAAGTTGATGGGCTCTCCACATGCCACTCGTATAAGGAGCTTTGAGCGAGTTCGGCTAAATGTGACCTTATGTGCCACATGATCCACATTTGTTGCAATAATAAGATACCATGTGGAAAAAAGGGAGGAGTTGTACCTGGCTGAAGGAGTTCTTCCTATCGATCTGCTCTCGCTCTCTCCCAGTGATGATGTAGAAATCCTCATCTCGGTTGTCATCATCTTCATCAGTATCCTCAGTCTCCGACCGGTCAACTAGGCTAGTAGATGATGTAGAAGTGCCTACATATGCATCTACTCGAGATCCATCCCTAGGCTGAGCATCTCTTGTAGTCGATATCTTAGCTACGCGACGGATCCCCAGAAGCTTGGCGATGACATTTACCAAGACCTCGAGCTGAACACCGCGTACTGTCTTGATGTGAAAGGATGCATCCTGAGATATGGAGCACATCCCCATATAAAACTCCCAAACCATTGAGGGGTATATACTACTTGGATTTTGGGAGGTTTGTGGCCTGTTGTCTTTTAGCCCTAATTGGAGAATTGCATATTTTCGATTTCTTAACGACTTAAAAGATAGAGTCTATGTAACTCTAGCAATATCTTTAGCAAGATTGAAGAGAAGGCCAGCTATAAGTGTGACTTTATGCATTGAATAATAAATATAATTGGTCTCTTTAGAGTTTGTTGTGGCCAATCTAATATCTCATATATGTTTCAACCTTTGATCACTTCTTTTTCTTATCACTCAGGCAACTTAATTTGTAATCACTTTAGTTTTCTTGCTTTTGATCATTTTTTACGTTAAGGAATAAGTAGACTTTATATTCTCAAAGTGTAAGAGGTTTTATACAATTCATGTACTTCAAATTATTGAAACCAACACATTACACTCTCAAACTATCGCGATGAGAGTAAGATCCGACCATCATGATGAGAGTAACACTGCTTATTTGAGAGTGACACTTCTTATCAGACTATCTTGATATTTAGCACCTTCGATTAAGGTCCGACCATCGTGATGAGAGTAACACTACTTATTTTTCATCTATTTAATGATATTTATAGTCCGACTTGGTGTATAAGTCCCTCATGGTACTACTTTTGAAAGAAATGGATACATCCGGGATGTTATACATACAAATCGTTTTTTAGTAATGGATCCCATTTTTTTTTAAAGAGTACGCAGGACTTAAACACTTTAAAATTATATCTACATTACTCTTTTAAATATAAAGTAGAGGAATCTAGTAATTTTGTCTGTGCAAACCATACTTCTTAATTCATTTTCGTTTATGACATACGTTCACATGAGTTGATATGTAGTTCATGAGGACTCAAAAAATTATTCACCGTTTAGGCTTAGCTGAACTTACCATGTTCTGTCATTAATATCACATAAATCTCCCACTATTAGGCCGCTAATGAGGTGAATGAATGCTATAAAAACGCCTGTAACTCGATTAATATTATACATATACAACAAATATTAATAATCTTAAAAAGAATAAATTTCTTCCTTTCGGCATTATTCAAAACGATGATGACTACGAAAGGAGAACGAACAACGCGTGACTTGTGAGTAGACTGCGTGCTATGTTGATGGATTATGTTTCAATTCCAGTTGCTGATTTTAAACAAGCAATGTTGATATATAGAACCCAAAATCTCTTGCTTAACGTGGCTGCAGGCGCTCACGCCCTATCAAGTACTCTAAATCGATATACGTGACAGCAATTCCCTCTGCCCAAAGCTCCCTTACTCAGGAGAACATGACTTTCTATTAACTATGCTTTGGTGGGTCAAAAAGGATTGAAACCGAAAGGAAGTATACTCCCCACCACCATAAAATTGAAGTTTTTCGATTTTTTTAGCAAAACTAGTAATTTTCAACAAGGGTTTTGAATTTGATAAAACATTCATAAGTTGCATCTTTGGATTGAAGAGGATACAACTAGCTATAATGACAGAAGTCATCTATGTATTCTAGAAAGTGCAGGAGGTAATGCAATTTGATAAGCAACTGGACCAACTTATTTCAAAATCTCAGACGGTCCTACATAACGGTGACTCAACTTTCCTTCCTTACCAAATCTCATAAACGGTGGATATTTCAAGAAATGTGAGTTTAAGTCTCGTTTGTTTTAGCAGATGAGATGAGTTTAGATAAAAGTTGAAAATTGAATAAAATATTATTAGAATATATTTTTTAATTTTATTATTGTTTTAAAATTTAAAAAAATTGAATTGTTTATTTTAATTTGTGTGAAAATTTAAAAAAATTGTAATGATTAAATAAGATAGATGAGATGTATTGTAAAAATAAACTAGACATAATGAGGATTTTAATACTTTTGATGCTTCAAATGTCAAATGACAGGTCAAACTACATTAGCTGCCCTCTATACATGATTTATTTGTGGTAGTAGTTAGCCTATTCCTGGGAGACAAAAGCCCAGCCTATCTTTTCTTTTTCCTTTTTACATATATTTAGGACGGGCCTTTAAAATAAATAAATAATGAAATGATCCCCAAACACTTTTTATATATATATATATATATATAATTATATATGTGGTCTAACCTCCCTCAGCTTCCACCCATTTAGGATTAGCTCATTGTGCAATTTTTTTAAGAAAGAATTGTGTTAAAGATTTCATTGGAATGATCCATGCATACGTTATCTTTCCCGTCAACAATCACTACCATAACATAATTATTCAAATACATATCTTAGAGGCTCTTTTGAAACAGCTTTGGAACTTAGAATTATTTTTGCGACTCTCAAATATGTGAGTTTATTTAATTGAAATATGCAAATTTAATATTGTTTAATCTGCCTTTGGAAAAGTTCCACGTAAAAAAAAAAAAAAATAGAGTAGGCGAAATTGCAAGAAAATTTGTACAACGAATCAATTTCTATCACCCTCGGGTAAGGAGGTGCTGTTAAAGGCTATAATTCAAGCCATCCCAACATATCATATGATTGTCTTCCAGCTTCCAAAGAAATTATGCAATGAAATAGATGCTCAAATGGCTAAATTCTGGTGGAGCTTCAAAAAGGACGAGAATAAAATTCAATAGAGGAGTTGGGCAAAATTGGGGGTTGCAAAAGCTAGTGGAGGATTGGGCTTTAGAGAACTTGTAAGCTTCAACAAGGCTTTACTAGCAAAGCAATGTTGGAGAATGTTGACAAATCCTCATTCCTTGGCTACAAAGGTCCTGAAGGATAAATACTTTAGGCATTCTGACATTTTGGTTTCAAAGCTGGGTCATAGGCCATCAGTTATTTGGAGAAGTTTATGAGATTCTTTGGAGTTGTTAAAGGAGGGGTTGGTGTGAAGAGTAGGTGATGGGGAGAGTATCAACATCTGGAGAGATAAGTGGATACCAAAACTGTCTACTTTCAGGATTCAAACTCTCATAACTTTACTAGCAGGTGAAGTAAAGGTCAAAGAACTTATTGATGGGGACACTAAGACTTGGAAAACAGAGTTGGTAAAAGACATTTTAAATGAAGAAGAGGCAATTCTTGTCTGCAGCTTACCTATTAGTTCATTAGGTCTACCTAATAAATTAATTTGGGATCATACTAAGACTGGTCAGTTTGATGTCAAAAGTGCATATGATCTGGAGTTGTACAGGAAAAATAGAGAAAAGGGGGAGGTATCGAAATCTGGTACAAAGAACTGGAAGGTGTTGTGGCAGTTAAATGTACCTGGTGTAGTTAAAATGTTTCTTTGGAAAGTAATGAATAATTGTCTTCCTATAAAATTTTACTTGTCTTGCAGGAAGATTGTTAAAGATTACTTCTGTCCAATTTGTAAAATGCAGAAGGAAACAGTTTCTCATGCTCTATGGAGTTGTGGTGGAGCATGGATGTTTGGGCAGATAATCTTAGTCCTGTGCAAAAATGGGCATCTACTGAGAAGGATATACAAGAGTTATGGGCAGACTGGTGTAATAAATTGAAAAGAGAAGAATTGGAGTTAATGGCAGTAGTACTGAGAAGGATTTGGTTGAGGCGAAACAGTTTTGTGTTTAAAAATAAATTTGAAGGGCCTGATGTGATTTTTAGGCAAGCCACTGACTTTCTGCTTCAGTTTTAGGAAGCTCAACAAAAAGAACCCAGGAGCCAGATTGGGAGAACTCAGGCAAGAGGGTTATGCAGATGGAAGGTGTAACGCCCCGTCCCCGAGAGTCCAGATAGTTAACTCATATCACCTAAAAATCATTTCCAAATAATACTTTTAAAATAAACCAGAGTCTCTATAACATATTAACCTATTTGTTCAATACAAATATCCATGTTCCTACAAAATGGCACATCAGTGATGTATCATTAATAAACATAAACTTTCCCACAAGGATTAGGAATATCCATTACTCAAAATACCAAAGCCACATACAATATTAACACTACCAAAAGACTCTCCAACAGTCATTCTATGATTAACAACTTGCAAGTACTCCCTATTCTTGATTTCCAGTTGTTGCATCAAAAATTATCTGAAACATATTTTGAAGATAGGGGTGAGTTATCAACAATTCAGTAAGCAGAGAACATATACTAGTATGCAAACATGAGCATTTACAGATTTCAGAATGCAGAATAAAACACTTTTTATTTTCAGAATGCAGAGTCAGAACATGTTATCAAAAATATTAAAGCGAAAGTTCACAATATTCTTATTCAAAATTTCCTTGGCACAGCATAACTAAAACATCATATCAGAACAGAATTCCATGTTTAACCCCCGTGGTAGGGTTGTGCAAACCCCGGCGGCCAACCGAGCAGAAACAGAATGTGAATCTTCCCTTTATCATTCTCGGAGCCCCGAGTGTACACATAGGAAAGACCACGCAGAAAACCACTTTATTTCCAAAGTGGATGCACCAGAAACAGAAAAGTTGGTAAGGTCAAAATAGAAACAAAATGTCATGCCAGAGGTTTCAGAAATCACATCTTATCATAGCAGAATACAAAATATTTTCAGAACAGAACAAAATCAGATCACAAAAATATGATTTATGCACAAGATTTCATATTCGCTCTCTTTTGCATAGTTCGAAAGCAAAATGTCAAAATAAGCTCGTGTCTACACTAGTCATGACAGAAAATATTTCTTTCTTATACAAAATTTCATGAGTAATGATGAACAAATAACTGAGGTCGTTTCAGAAATTTCCTTTCATAACAAAACATGCACATTTTCAAAATTGACCCCGTCTATTTTATTTTTATGCAAAGTCTAGCATAAGAACCCCGCTTACCTGGAACTCTTTAGTCTTTCAAAAAAATTCCTCAACAAAGCCGAACAAATATTAATCTTCACCTATAACATAATCACATAATTTTCATAAATTTCCAATCGAACACGTATCTCAATATTTAAGCCTAAGATGCTAAAATAACTTATTTTAATTCCTCGAAAATCTAAATTCAGGAATTTCAAAAAATGTTAACACTTCTCAAATTCCAACTAAATCTCTGACTAAAGTATTAACTCTAACTTATTTACTAATGAAGAATCAAACTATCGGATTTATTACTACATAACATAATTATGCCAAAAATTTCTTTTTAAGCTATACATAAAAATTATTTAACAAACTATATCATAATAAAATTACAACATTATCACTTACTTTTGAAAGAGGCTTTACTCAAAATAAATTTAACTTACCAAGATCATTTCTGTAAACATGGAAAATTTTGAGTTTACATAATACATATCAAAGTTTAAAACACAATAATGTAACTTAAAATTCAAAGGTAACAAGGAAATTTTTATTTATTAGACCGACTATACAATAGTTTTTGTAATACTTCGTTTGAAAACATAATCAAATGGGTAATAACATCTATCCTATTAGGTTATAGACTCCCCCCCCCACACACACACATACATATATACTATCCTTTTAAGTCAGCAACACAAAAAACCAAGAGGAAGTGGAGTGCAGACTTACGATTAAAACCGAGCTGTACGTGGAGGGGCAAGGCACGACAGCTACACTGGAGGAACTATGGTGGTGCTGCTGGGCACCAAGGAGGGCATGCAGTGGCAAGGCCACCTACGCTGGGCGGCGAAAGCGAGAGAGATAGAGAGAGCATGGAGAGTGCGAGATGAGGGAGAGAGAGCAACCAAGAGGGAGCGAATACAGAGAAGGGTCTGGGCTCACTGATCTGCGCAGGGTGACGAGGATCACGACCGGAAGTTTCTGTTGATTTTATGGTGCTTTTCGGTGCAAAAGGTGCTAATTTTGCAGTGGCTTACGGTGGAGATCAGTAAATGCTCTGTTTTTGGTGCAAGAAGCAGAGCCTTTTCCATGAGGTGGGGTGTGGCTCTCGGTTTAGTGAGGCTGAGCAGCGGCTAAGCAGAGGTGTTGCGGCACAATGTTGGGTGACGGCTTCGTGTGGCTGAGGTTCCGCGTGGACTGGGCCCGGGGAGTAGCGACTCATTGGCTTGGCTGGTGCTCTGTTTTTTGGCGGTTCAACAGAGGTGGTGTTTACATGGAGAGAGTGGTGGCGCACGGCTTGAGTGGTGGACTTTGTGTGGCTGAGGTTCCGTGTGCGTGGATTGAGTTCGGCGAAGAACGACGCGTTGGCCTGGCTGTAGGGGGCGGCTGGGCTGCTTAACGCAACCAAGGCTTGTGGTTTGGTGCTTTACTGAAGGGTAGGGACTGGCTGCAAGGGCAACGGTTTTTTGTGTGGTGAGGGCGTGAAATGAGGGTAGCGACAATGAGTCTAGGGTTGAGAAAAACTTAACTTATATATAAGCTATAAGTAGAAAGCAGAACAAACCTAAATAAAAGGAAGGGATGGACGTGCATGAAATAGAAATGGCTTGACACCGTGTGATGAAGTCTGGACCCAATCTCACGGCTGGGCTCTTAACGAGATTATTGCATGGCTTTTATCTAAAGTTTTGGGTCTCTAAACAACCTAAAATAAATATCATTATCCCATAAATTTTCTGATGAACATCCCTTTGATCCATTAAAGACTTTAAAACCTAAATATCAAACCTATAGAAAAAATTTATATACCACCAAAAATATCTTAGGCTCAAACTCTCTTCTAAAAATTTTACTCGTAATCCCAAACGATTTTTCATAACTATAACTCAAAAATGTTTTTTTTAAAGTGGCTTGGCTGGCCCGGGTGTTACAAAAGGCTCCTATAGAAGGCCAAGTGATGGTTAATTGGGATGCTGCACTAAAGGTTAATGAAGGAAGGATGGGGATCGGTGTAGTGATAAAAGATGAGCATGGAGAAGTGTTTGTCTCACTGTGTGCTTAGAAGAGGATAGTAACTTCTCCTCTAGTAGCTGAGTTTTAGGCTCTCTGGCGTGCTATGCAATTGTGTGCAAAGTTGAACCTATCGAAAGTGGTCTTTGAAGGGGATGCTCTGAGTGTGGTTAAAGCAGTAAATGGTGCTGAAGCTAGTTAGGAATGGCATGGTCAATTAGTTGAAGACATTAAAGGGGTTTTGAAGAATAGATCTAATTGGACAGTCATACATACTTATAGGGAATGTAATTGTGTAGCTCACTTTCTAGCTAAAGCTTCTTTACTTGTAAATGAGGAAACAATTTGGATAGAAGAAGGCCCTATAGGCATATAATACTATGTTCAAAAGGATAAAGATGTAACAGTTGAAGAAGAATGAATATAAGTTTGATGTTTTTTATTCAAAAAAAAAAACTCATCCCGAGCAATGAGCTCGCCCGATGTAATGAGAAATAAGTCAAGTCTAACGGTCAATATTGAATGACCTTTATTTGCCTATACGATCCTACGATTTATATCATGAATATGTTTAGTAACGGACATATACTGCCTGTAACTGCTGAACCAACCATGACCATCGTCCAATGCTCATTAACAATTTTCAAGTCTCCTATCTTGACTGAAATGGTGCTTTGACTGTTTTTCAAAAGTCACCTATCTTGCTTGAAAAGGTGCTTCGATGTTTGTATAAAGACATGCCCAATCGGAAATAAACATATAGTTTTCTTTCCTTGAAGTGTTGTGCTTCCATTGTTATAGTACTCTGTATTAGTGGTTGAGATTTTCTATGAGTGACAATACGTGACACGATCTGTGAATCCAATACAAACACGATACGAAATTAGCGGATTTGAGTTTGATGTTAACGGATCCAGATCAAAACGGGTTGACCCATTGAGATACTTTATAAACGGGTAAACCCACTTAATCTGAAATAAAACCGTTTATATTTTATTTCAAAATTATAATTTTATTATTGTTGAGTTGTAATATTATTGGTATTTCTTAGTATCGTTATGTTTTTATTATGAAAATTGTAATTTTAGACCTATACTCATATTTGTTATTGTAGGGTTTGTAATATTGGTTTTATTATATGTTAAAATTTGAAAAATATAGATACTTTTGTTAGTAGGTGATTGTATTTTTTTTTTAAGATATTGTGGTGACTAATAGATATAAATTTTAACTTTTATGTCAAATTATGTTAATAAGGTCAAATGATTAGTGCATGTTAGTTAATTACATGAAATCAGTTTAAATATTAATTGAATTATGTCGTATTGACTTATTTCTAATTAATTATTAAATGGGTCAAAACAACGGTGACCTTACCAAACTCACCAACCTTGAGTTATATGACAATGAATTGAGTGGAAAGCTGCCAATGGATTTGGGAAAGCTCTCCAAATTGAAGCATCTACTCCTCAATACAAACTTCTTAATGGGTGCTCTGCCTCCATCTTTAATGAATTGCACAAATCTCGGGACCTTGAATTTACGCCACAATTTCTTTGGAGGAGATATCTCCACCCTAAACTTTTCTACTCTTCATCATCAACTTACTATACTCGACCTTTGGAAAAATGAGTTTACTGGTACTTTGCCAGTGAGCCTTTTTTCATGCAAATTCCTAAGAGCAATCCGACTTGCTAGTAACAAACTCGAAGGACAAATTCGACCAGATATTGTTCAATTGAAGTTCCTAGTTTTCCTTTCACTCGGTTACAACATGCTAACCAACATCATAGAGGAGCAATTAAGATTCTGGCACATTGCAAGACTCTCAATTAAGTTCCTAGTTTTCCTTTCACTCGATGACAGCATAGTTGGTTTCGATGGATTCAAAAATCTCAAATATTTGGGTCTTACTCATTGTAAGTTGACTGGTCTTACTCATCTAAGCTTAAGAACTTACAAGTCTTGGGTCTCAGCTTCAATCATATCACAAGATCAATTCCTGGTTCGTTGTCGACTCTTCCGAGGCTCTTTCGTTTAAACTTATCTGATAATTTGATTTTAGGTGAATTCCCATAAGAAATTTGTACATTGCCAACGTTAGTATCAGACGATTCAGACCAGGCTCCCATAGACAATAGTTCTTTGATTTTATCCATTTTTGCCACAGTGAATGGTACCTTTCTTAAGTTTAGTTCCCTCTCCAACTTGGACCATGGATATGATCCGTTGCAAACAACAATCTTAGTGGCAACATTCCCATTGAGAGCGGTCGTTTGAATTAGCTTCATGGATTGAATTTTTGCCATAACAACTTCACAGGCAACATTCTAGACCAAATATCGGAGCTTCATGGATTCCAGCATCGCTAGCAAGGTTTCATTTCTTGCATGAGTTTAGTGTTGCAAACAATAATCTCCATGGAGCTATACCTTTAGGCACTCAACTCCCGAGCTTTGATGCCTCTACATATGAAGGCAATCCTTAACTTTGTGGCGCCCCTCTTTCCCATGAGTGTGCCTCTATTATTAGCAACAACAACAACATTCAATAGGACAAAGATGGACTTGGAGTTCTATGGCTTCATATTAGCACGGTACTTGGCTTCATTACAGGATTTTTGGGAGTATTTATTCCTTTATTTTTTTAAAGTAATAGGAGAGTCGTTGCATAGTTTATATTCCTGGACAACGTCAAATATAGGCTCTATGTGACATTAGCTGTTTGTTTGGGCTGAGCACGTCTGTTGAGCAATATAAGATCAACTTTGCTACTCATCATTCCAACACACCACACTTATTTTTATATGACAATTCAATATCTTATTCTTATCAAATATTAAATTGTCATACAAAAATTTATTTTTACAAGCTATAGGCTATAGATCACTAAAGTCATAACTTATTGACTTATAACTTACTACTTGTGATTCTATCATTTTATGAAGTACTATTAAAGACTTTAAAATATTACTAAAAAAAAACTTAAGTGTATTACTAGTTATTAATCTTATTACTTTATATAAGATTAATTAGTAGTAATATTGTATTCATAAGATTATATAAACTAGAAAGTAATATACATATTTAGTATTAATATCAATTATTAATAATTAATAAGCTCATACTAGTAGACTACTAGACTAGTGTCTATTGTGTGATAACTACTAGTAGTAGTCTAGTATTAATTCTTACATATGCGTTATAACTACAAGCATAAATAATATTATGATTTTATGCAAATATAAGACCTTGTATCAATATTTAAGTATCAATATTCAATATACTAATTTTGTAGTTAATATACGGTATTAGAATAATAGTATTATATTAATTAATATAACTATAATATTATATCATGGTTTATGAATAATAAATTATAATTTTTGATAAAATATAATGTTAGACAATTTTATATAATTAAATACTATAAATACATTGTCTTATAGTATTTAACATGTATTATATTATATATATATACATATATAACATGTATTAAATATTAATCTAGTTTTTTTTACAACACTACTTGCTAGTTTTATAGTATATAACAATTAACATGTATTATAATTTATAGACTATAGTATTTTTTTTATGAAATAGACTTAGTATTTAATTTAGTAGTTATTTTAATTTGTGAGTTCAGCCTAGTCACATGTATGTGTTATTTGTGGAGCTATTGAGGGCCTGAGACCGTTGGATCTTTATATCAGAATTGTGAGCTGTTGATTCCATACCCTAAAGCTAGGGTTACGCGATGCTCTGATGCTCATTGAGTCATCTCATTTCTCCTTCAACCGTTTCACTTTCACACTTCGATACTCCTTCAGACCTTCTCTCAGAGCCATTGAGAAACCCTAGCAGATGCAGCTGCGCCTCGACAAACAGGTCATTAAATGCATACATTTATGACTCTCAACAAACTGAATCCCTGATTTTGTGGTTCTCTGCTTCGTTAATTCGCTCGTCTATGAGTAGATTATCCAGGTTCTTTTTCTATTTTTAAGCATTTGGTTAGGAACTTGGCAGATTTGGAGCCACTTATCTAGTTATTAACTTATCTGAGTATTTTCGAGGATTCAATCTGGTTCTCTCCTAACTCTTTATACATTGTAGTATTGTTCCATTGTAGATCTAAATGTAATCATCTAAGTACACAGTACGCCGAACTCCTAAGTGGTTAGTGGTTTGACATTGTTGACTGTTTTGCCATACATCACCAGTCGTCTATGCATGCTTCTGTGACTGTCTATCACTTTGATTGATAAGTTTATGCTTTATTTATTTTTTATTTTGTAATGGCAGAATATGCCTTGTTAGGGCCTTAGGCTATTAACTTGATCCTATATTGATTTTGCTATTGTTTACAAATATATGTTTTGAGCTTTATATTTCATATCTGAAAATTGTGAAGAAAAAAACCTTTTGAAGTGCTTGCATACAGATCTTTGCTTGAAGCAAGATTTATAGTCCATTGTGAGTTTAACTTATTCCCCCTCCTATCTGGTGCTATGTTATATTTATTTACTTTAGATTTTTCATTTTTCATTTGCTTCTCTACATTCTCTCAGGTTATTTGTGTATATTGTTGACTGGAGTCACAGTGTGGAGATTTGGTTCTGGCTTTATGTTCTTGTTCTCAGTATTTAAATATGCTTTCTTTTAAATGTTTTGGTTTATTAATATGATCCTATTTGATTCTAGCTTAAGGCTTTATGTTCTTGCTTGAACTATTTAATGATGCTTTATTGTTCATGTTTTGGTTAATTAATTTGATCTTATTTGGTTATTGCCTTAAGTATTGAAATATGTTTTATTTAACATGTCTTGGTTGATTAATCTTATCCAATCTATTCTATGTTTATGTTCTTGCTTCAAGTATTTAAATATGCTTTCTTGAACTTTTTTTGGTTGATTATAAATTATCCTATCTGGTTCTTGCTTCATGTTCTTGCTTCAACTATTTAATTATGTTATCTTTAACATCAACTATGCTGAAAGTATGAAATAGTGTTTTCTTTAACATGCTTTGGTTGATAAATATCTTTCTTTAGCATGTTTTGGGTTATAAATCTTATCCAATCTATTCTATATTTATGTTCTGGCTTCAAGTATGAAATGGTGCTGTATTTAATATGTTTTGGTTCATAAAATTATCCAATCTGTTTTAAATTTATGTTCTTGCTTCAAGTATAAAATGATGGTGTGTTTAACATATTTTAGTTGATACATTTTATCCAATCTGTTCTATGTTTATGTTGTTGAGGTGCCTTGCTTCTAAAGGCACGTTGAGCCACCAAGGCAAGACTGTATACTGAAACTGTTCGAGTCAAAATTGTTTGACTTTAGCATCTTTTAGTTGATTAGTATCAACTGCATCAACCTTGCCTTTTGGAGGCACATTGAGTCATCAATGCAAGACTGTATAACAAAACTGTAGGGGTCAAATTTTTTTGACTTTAACATCTTTTACTATCCTTGCTTCTGGAGGCACTTGAGCCATCAAGACAAGGTTATTTTGATTTTAGTTGATTAAGATAACCTGTATGGTTAGTGTTTATATGCTTATTTTATGTTTCTAGTTTTATATTTAAAAATCATTAGACCCTAGCAAATGGATGATCGTATGAATGAACTTGATTTGGTGGAGGAGTATGAAAATGAAAACTTTATTGGGATTAGCTTAGTAGAGCCCATAGTTGATGATGATGGAGAATTGCAAATACTGAAGGCCTAATACTGTCTCTATTGAGGGTCCAACATAAGTTCAAACAGTAGCCTATGAAAAAAAGAAGAGAAAGAGGACTTTTGTTGTATGGAATGATTTGGTCGAAATTGAACTGGATGGCGCTAAACAACCTCAATGTAAGTGGTGTAAAACTTTGTTTAAAGCATCTCGATCAAGTTTTACAACTACACTACGTAGGCACTTGCTAACTTGTTTGCCATACATGGGGTCTTAAGAAAAAACAGAAAGTCTTAGCAGTTGAGTCTAAGGAGGCAGATGATAACTTCACTGTCTTAAAATTTACCTATGATGGTAGTAGGGTCCAAGAGCTTGCCTCTCATATGATACTTTATCATGAATATCCATTTTCTTTAATGGAGTTTGCAGTATTTAATAAGTTCATGAGAGCAAACACTCCATATTGGAAAAAAATGTCTAGAGCTGCTGCAAAGAATGAATGCATTAGAACTTATGAGACTAAAAAGACAAAATTAAAGATTTTTCTTAAACATGTTAAAAAAGTTCATATCACAACTAACATGCGGACTTCTTGTCAAAAACTTTTATATATGGTAGTGACATGTCATCTTATAAATATTGATTGGCATCTTCGGAGGCGTGTGTTGAACTTTTGTAAGGTGCCGCATCTGCATACTAGCTTTCTTATTGCTGATGCTTTATGATGGGAACCAAGATGGGTCTAGTCTTAAAGATAATTTGCAACTTCCATATGGGCCAAGAAGATCAAGGAGACAATGCAAGGATTGATGCAATCCACTTAGGACGAGTTTAGCAAGAGTCCAACATTCAAGATGGGCTTGAAGGATGAAGATCTAGTTTTGATTCATTTGATCAGCTATGGAGGAGGGCAACGACGAGACTTAAAGGCTTTGGGCTCTTGAAGGGTTTCAACTTATTTAATTCATTTAAAGAACTTATTTTATTAGTTTAGAATAATTGAGTTTATTATGGGAAGCACTTAAGGGTGCCTATGCAATGGCATGTTGGGAAAGTTATTATTTTATTGAACTAGGGTTAGGGTTACTGTAGCCAAGTTACTATAGCGCGGCACTGTTCATCCAGGGGCACTTTTGGAAGATGGGGGTTTATTTTGGCTAGCGTTTCATTAGGTTTTGCTTTAAATACTCTATGTAGCCTCATTCTAAGGAGTTTATGAAGTTTATGATTTTTTGATGAATTTATTCATTATGAGTTGAGTTTTACTCCTCTTGTTCTTAATTGAATTTTTGAACTTATCAAAGGTAAATCACAACTTTTGTGGCGTTCCTCCTTTGTAATCTGGGTTCTTGAGACGGGTTCTTCGACGGGTCTAGATTTTAATATAATCTGGGTTCTTGAAACGAGTTCTCATCGGGTCTAGGTTCTCCATCCATTGACTTGATTTTGGCTTTCTTGGAGAGTTTTCAAATTGATTGTGGGTTCAAGGGAATCATTCCTGCGGGTTCATATCATTTGGTATTCAGAGCAAGGTTTCCAATCAGGTCTTATTCTATCTTTTATTTCTTGCATATTTAATTCTAGGGTTTCATTGTTCTAGGATTGATTACAAAAATAAAATAAAAATAAAAATAGTGGTGGCTAGCAGATTTCTTCACTATTGTTAGGGTTGCTGAAATTCATTGTTCTAGGGTTTGTGTTGGCTGAAATCTCTTATTCTGGGGGTTGCCGTATATCACTTGTCCAAGGGTTTTTGAGTTATTGTTAGTATTTTCTCAACTGCTTATTCTTGATTGTGATCAAATTAGTTGGTGAAAAGAAAAGTAAAGAAAAAAAAAGGAAAAAAAAAAAAGAATAGGAAGAAGAAGAAAAAGAAAAGAGAAGGTAGCATATTCAAAAGTTGCTACATAGTTACAACAAAGAGAAAGAAAGTATTTGTTGATTGAGCTTTTATCATCAAAGGGGCTGCTGCATACCCCACTAAAATTGGTATCTTGTGTTGTTGTTACTCTTTCATTCGTATAAGTTCCTTGATTCTCGTGTCATTTATTCCTTCCGTGTTTCTCTTATTCTTTTTTATTAGACCTAATTACTAGTTGGGATAAAAAAAGGTTGTCTTGTCTTGATTGAGCTCAATTAGTTTTGAAAGAACTTGAGTGGAAAAACTCTTGAGGAAAAGGGCAAGAGAGTGTGAGACTATTATCGGGAAAAAGCCAATTAAGAGTGAAACACGAGTGGAGTGCCATTATTCGAGTGTAAACACGTAAGGGAGTGTGTGGGGTTTTCTTTTTTACCACTAACATTCTTTTGAGCAGAACTTTATAATGTCTCATCGGAGTAGCTCATCACAAGGGAGAGAGCAGATAACTCATCCTTTGTGTTGCAAGCCATGCAACAACAGTTTGAGCGGTTGAACTTGGTGTTAGGTGAAGTGAGGGATAGTATGGATAATCAAGAAGTAATTATTAGAAATCTGCAAGGTGAGAGAGATAGGAGGCATGGAGGAGGCCTTAGGGCAAACTCAAGGGGTCGAGATAGAGTAGATAACAACCTTGGGAGCATCAAAATGAAAATACCATCATTCCAAGGTAGAACTGATCTTGAAGTTTATTTAGAGTAGGAGAAAATATTGGAGTTGGTGTTTGATTGTCATAATTATTCTGAGGAGAAGAAGGTGAAGTTGGCTGTAATTGAGTTCACTGATTATGCGATTCTTTGGTGGGATCAATTAGTATCCAATAGGAGGAGGAATCTTGAGAGGCCTGTAGAAACATGGAGAGAGTTGAAAGCTATCATGAGGCGGAGATGTGTACCTAGCCACTACTATAGAGACCTCTACCAAAAACTATAAAATCTTACACAGGGGTCTAGGAGTGTAGAAGATTACCATAAGGAGATGGAGGTAGCTATGATTCGGGCCAATGTAGTGGAGGATCGGGAGGCCACGATAACAAGATTTTTGAGTGGGTTGAATAGGGAGATAGCCAATGTAGTTGAGTTGCAACATTATAAGGAGGTAGAGGATATGGTGCACATGGCTATGAAGGTGGAGAGACGGCTAAAAGGAAGGGGTATATCAAGGTATACTTCGGTTTCTAATACTCCTTAGAAACCAAAGTGGGACAAAAATAATCAAGTTGTAGCAAAGGGGATGAACGAACCACCAAAGGGAAAAGATTTGGGTGAGGATGAAATCTCAAGAAAAAGTGAGAATGAGTTGAAAAACAATTGTGAGGCCGAGAGTTCAAAAAAAGAAGAGACTGAAAGAAAAACAGAGAGTGAAAAGAACAAAGAGAGTGAGAGGAAAAAAGAGAATGAGGCAGAAACATAAAAAGAAAGAGAGAGAGAGAGAGAAAAAGAAAATAGAGAGGTGGTTGAGAGTTAAGAAAAAAGAGTGGAGCCACAAGAGGAAAAAGAAATAGAGATTGTAGAGAGAAATAGAAAGAAGACAAAAGTGAGTTTTTATGCTAAGGCAAGCTTTTATGCTAATTAATTTAATTGACTATTTGCCAAGTGTTGTTGTTTCTTTGTTGCAGGGATATGAGGTCGTATTTCCTAGTGGTGTATTTAGTGGATTGCCAGCTATTAGGAAGATGGAGCACTACATTGATTTTGTGTCAGGTGCGACAATTTCTAACCGACCTTTCTTGGAAGAACATGAGTCCTTTACACACTTAAAGAGATAAGGTAAGTTGTTGACTAGAATGCGTGCTAAGCGGGAGGATTGTATTGAGACTTTTCCTCGTGTATTAAAATACACACAAGGTATGAAAAATTTTGTGGTTGATGTTTTAGCAAGAAGGTATGTCCTTGTCTTCATTTTAGATGCAAAATTGTTGAGACTTGAATATGATAAGGAATTGCATGCTAATGATGATGACTTTGCTAGTGTGTATGGAACATGTGAGAAAACATCATTTGGTAAGTTTTATAAACTAGATTGGTACTTGTTTAGAAATAATAGATTTTGTGTGCCTACTAGTTTTATGCGTAAGTTGCTTGTGTGTGATGGATTTGCTGGTTTGTTGGGTAACCTTGGTGTAAGGAAGACTTTTGTTGTGTTGCATGAATGTTTGTGAGAAGATCATTTGCCATTCAAAGACGTGTTGCATGAAAGTTTGTGGAAGTATCATTTGTCATTTATTGATGTATTGCATGAACATTCGTGGGAGTATCATTTGCCATACATTGACATGTTGCATGAACGTTTGCGGGAGTATCATTTGCGTTTCATTGAGTTTGGATGTAATTGGAGTAGTCATTTTGGTGAAAATAAGATTTCAGACGTGTTACATGAATGTTTGTGGGAGTATCATTTGCCATTCATTGACTTATTGCATGAACATTTACGGGAGTATCATTTGCCATTCATTGAGTTTGCATATTGGAGGGGACATTTTGGTTCGAGGAAGACTTTAGATGTGCTTCATGAACTTTTGTGGGAGTATTGTTTGCCATTCATTGAGTTTGCATATAATTGGAGTGTTCATGCTACTACTAAATTTTCACCAATTGAAATTGTTTATAGACTTAATCAATTTCCTCCTTTAGATTTGAAGTCTTCACCAATTGATGATAGGGGTTGCTTGGATGGACTATTCCAAATTCTTGAACAAATTAATGAAAATGCATATCTAATGGATCTTCCAGGTAAGTATCCTGTTTCTATTATTTTCAATGTTACTAACCACTTTCCCTTTGATCCAGGTGGAGATTCGAGGTCGAATCCTTTTGAGGAGAGGGGGAATGATGGGAACCAAGATGGGCCTAGTCTTAAAGATAATTTGCAACTTCCAGATGGGCCAAGAAGATCAAGGAGACAATACAAGGATTGATGCAATCCACTTAGGACGAGTTTAGCAAGAGCCCAACATTCAAGATGGGCTTGAAGGATGAAGATCCAGTTTTGATTCATTTGATCAGCTATGGAAGAGGGCAACGACGAGACTTAAAGGCTTTGGGCTCTTGAAGGGTTTCAACTTATTTAATTCATTTAAAGAACTTATTTTATTAGTTTAGAATAATTGAGTTTATTATGGGAAGCACTTAAGGGGGCCTATGCAAGGGCATGTTGGAAAAATTATTATTTTATTGAACTAGGGTTAGGGTTACTGTAGCGCGGCACTGTAGCCGTGACACTGTTCATCCAGGGGCACTTTTGGAAGATGGGGGTTTATTTTGGCTAGGGTTTCATTAGGTTTTGCTTTAAATATTCTATGTAGCCTCATTCTAAGGAGTTTATGAAGTTTATGATTTTTTGATGAATTTATTCATTATAAGTTGAGTTTTACTCCTCTTGTTCGTAATTGAACTTTTGAACTTAACAAAGGTAAATCACAACCTTTGTGGCGTTCCTCCTTTGTAATCTGGGTTCTTGAGACGAGTTCTTCAACGGATCTAGATTTTAATATAATCTGGGTTCTTGAAACGAGTTCTCATCGGGTCTAGGTTCTCCATCCATTGACTTGATTTTGGCTTTTTTGAGAAGTTTTCAAATTGATTGTGGGTTCAAGGGAATTCATTCCCGCGGGTTCATATCACTTTAGAAAAGTGTTTCCAAGATTGTAGAATTGAAAATAAAATTAGTTCAATTACTGTTGACAATGCAAGTTTAATGATGTTGCCATTAGGATCTTGAAAGATGAGTTTAGATTGAAGAAAACATTGTTTGCTGGAGGGAAATGTTTTCATGTATGCTGTTGTGCGCATATAATTAATTTACCTGTGCAGTATGGACTTGGGGAGACTAGGGAGATTTTTGATTGTGTGAGAGATGGTATAAAATATCTGGTAGCATCAGAGAGTAAACTAAAACAGTTTAGTGAAATTGCAAAACAGTTGCAATTGCCTTCAAAGTAACTGATTTTATATGTGCCTACAAGTTGGAACATCACATATTTAATGTTGGATGTTGCAGTTCAGTTCAAAGAAGTTGTTCCTATATATGGTGATAGAGATAACAGTTTTGAATAGGTTCCAACTGTTGAAGAGTGGGGGCAAGTTGAAAATATTTGTCAATTACTTGTTATTTTCAATGAAGTAACCAATATTGTATCTAGAAGTGATTACCCAACAGTGAGCTTATTTATTTCTGAAGTATGGAGAATGAAGGACATCGTTTCATGCCTGGGTTTGTTTACTTAATAACAAATGACGAAACGATGCCGTTTTGGCATAGACAAAAGGGAGTAGTTTCGTCATTTGTTAAGATCCCCCCTGAGCTCTTTCTCTCATTTCTCTCTCCTGAATCTCTCTCTCACTCTCTCTGAATCTTCGATTCTCCATTGCTGTCGAAGAACTCTCGAATTACGCCTTCGCCGTCTTCATCTCCGTTGTCGTAGTCTTCCGTCACGGAAGGTAAGAATGTTGGTTAAAAAAATAATTTTTTATGATTTATGGAATATAGATTGGAGGAAGGATGAGGTTTAATCGGAGATGGAGGATGAGATTTTGTGAATTGTGTGCTGTAGAGACTTGATTGTGCATGTGGTTTGAATCGTTGATGATTGATGAACTGTGTGAATCTCTCTTGATTTTGATTTTTTTGGGTTTGTATTATGTAATGTGTTTTGAATTTTGATGATTGAATACATAATAGGGAATCATTAATAGTGAATTTGTGGCTAATTAATTCGGATTGGAACCCTAAATTAATTTAGGGTTTCGGATTAATAGAAATATGGATGTATAACCATCATTAATTAATTTTAAAACGTGGATCTATAACCATCATCAATTATGATTGATTTGTCAATCACAAAAACGTGAGTTTAATAGAAGGAATACAATATGCATTTTAAGACATCTCAAAAGGAAATAAAACCATAATCATCTACTGCTTGCTGGGTAATTGTCTTATTTTCTTACCTCTCTGGAGTTATATTCTATTCTCAAATCCCACGTAGGTTTATATTTGATACTGTTGATTGATTTGTAGTAGTCCACACATTTCTTTTCCCTAAAAAAAATTGACTTTTTCATTAATCATCATCCCACGCACCAAGTTTATTTGTATTCGAAGAGCATGATGAAGTACTTTCATTGACATAATTAATGTTTAGATGTTAATACTTGGATGTTAATTGTTTGGCATGTTGTTATGTTTGCTATAATTTCAGATTTTTTGTTTGCTTGAGTCCATAGATATTCTAGCAGATTCTAGTACGAGTTCCCCTTTCCAGGCCCAGGGTACCCCTACCCCTACCCCTACTCCTACTCCTGGCCTAACAACTATCCCTACGACACATTGCCCCGCTCCCAAGACCAGCATGAAACCTGCTTCCATAGTTTGGTCTCATTTCACCAAAATAGAGGGTGGTGATCCCAATAACCCCAAGCCAAGTGTAACCACTGCAGAAAATTTTATGGATGTCACTATAGGAAACATGGTACCTCACAATTAAAGGTGCACTTAGAATAGCAATGCAAAAAAAGTCTAATATTAAGATCATTACATGAGAAAAACCAATCTAGGCTAGAAATAAGACTTAAAAAAATGGCAGATAGGAGTAGTGGGGGTACAACGTTGAAGAGGTATAGTAAGTATGATCCTGATGAGTGTAGGAGACACTTAGCTCATATGATTATCATGGATGAGCTACTTTTTCAAGTTGTTAATGGAAAGGGTTCCAAGTGTATTCTCACTACTTGGAACCAAGGTTTAATCTTCCTTTTCGCCACACGGTGGCAATGAATGTAAAAAGACATTATTTGTTTGAAAAAGAGAAGTTGAGGGGTCAATTTGTTTGCCTCACCATTGATACTTGGACATCAATTCAAAATTTAATTATATGTCTTTGACTATGCATTTTATTGATGGTGATTGGACATTACACAAGAAAATCATAAAATTTTCTCAAATCAACGATCACAAGGGTGAGATGATTGTGAAGGCCTTGGAGGCCGCAATAAAGGAGTGGGGGTTGACATGAGTTGTTACAGTCGCAGTTGATAATGTCTCATCTAACGATGTCATATTGGGATATTTTAAGACCTATCTTAGAGAGGCAAATAAGACAATCATGTTTGGTGAGTGTCTGCATGTGAGATGTGCGGTACATATTTTGAATCTTATTGTTACTAATGGTTTGAAGGATCTTCATGACTCGATTGCTCGGGTTAGAGCTGCTGTGAGATGGGTGAGATCTTCTCTTTTGAGATTGGAGAAATTCAAGGTTGTCGCGATATCTGCGGGCCTAAGATCCAAGAAGGGCCTTTGTACTGATATGCCTACATACTGGAACTCAACATTTTTTATGTTAGAGGCAGCCCAAGAATATAAGTTGAAATTTGCATTATTGGGTGATGAAGACATCTAATATGTAAAATATTTTGATGATCACAGGGGATTGGGGGAACCCATGGATGATGATTGGGAAGTTGTATCTATTTTCGTAGATTTTTTTAGGCTTTTCTACGAGGTCACCATAACACTATTTGACACTTTATACCCTACATCCCATTAATTTTGTTAGCAAATATGTTGGGTAAAAAGAATTAGATGACATGGTCGCAGGTGGTCACAATAAGCTGCAGGAGATGACATTAATTATGAGGTCGAAATATGACAAGTTTTGGGGAGATTTCACTAGGGCTAATATTTTGTTATATGTACCTGTTGTCTTTGACCCTCGGTTTAAGGTGGATGAAATGATTTTGGATTGGAAATTGAGTACGGGCAAGCATGGGTGGAGCATATTGCAGCAGGGGTTAGGGAAACCCTTGGTAAATTATTTGATAAGTTTACCGTCTTGCGGGATGGTAATATTGATGCACCTACACCTACCTCCTCCAGTTCTAGAAGCCTAAGTTGGGAAAAGACGTAGATTAGAATGGGGTGAGAGGTTGGAACAAACTCCCTTCGTCCAGAGTTCTACAGAAGCTTAGTCAAAGATAAACAGATACTTGGCAGCAGAGCTTCAACCATTTTCATGAGAGTCTGATATATTAAGATGCGGGAAGGTGAATGTCGTGAAGTATCCCGTCCTTAGAGAGATAGTCCGCAGTCTTTTGGTCATCCCTATTAGCACCGTAACCTCAGAGTCAGCATTTAGCATCGAATGGTACATATTGGATTCATTCTGGAGTTCATTAGCTCCTACCACTGTGGAGGCTTTGATTTGCATGCAGAATTGGATCACGGGAACTCCAATTCATATTCCGGATGTTCTTGATTATAAGGAGGCCCACGTCAAGGAGGAGGGTGGTGATCAACCTGGATCTGGTAATCGATGAATCGTGGGACTTGAATTTCATTTTCTAATTTCTAATTTTTATTTATTTATTTTCATTTAATCGTGAATACACAATTCATCTTTTTCAAATCTTAAAATAATAATAATATTAAAAAATAATATTTTATTCGACTTTCAACTTTCATTTCAACTTATTAATATCCAAATGAAACCTTAATCTAAAACAATCTACAATGAAATCTTAATATGGTGCAAATTGAGCGTTCGATCATTTGGTTTATAATTTAAAAAATATGATAGCTTATGAATGAAAAAGTAATTTCCCTTTAATTAATGATAATCGATAGTGTAGACGTAGAAATCACGCAACATAAAGTCAGATTTAGACTTTTTAAAGACACGTAAATTGAATCGCACAATATTTATTAAATATTTACTATTGTTGGAAAAATTGACAGGAAAGACCAACCGTTTTACGTCTATTTATTTGATTCTGAACCGTAATTAAGGAGCGGTTTAGATAATGTGATGAGATGAGATAATTTTAAATAAATGTTAAAATTTAAATAAAATATTATTTTTTGATATTATTATTATTTTAAATTTAAAAAAGTTAAATTATTTATTATATTTTGTGTAAAAATTTTAAAAAGTTATAATGTTGATGTAGGAGAATTTTCCCCACTAAGCCCAAGAGGCTTATAAGTAAAAAGAAGCAAGACTAAAAGTCTGACTCGAAGTAACGAGCCCCTAACCCAGGCCACGGGAAAACTCATCTGTACACAACCTGCAGGAAGTATGATGCTGCAAAGGATGTGACTCGTCATTCTGAGACCCACTCAATTAGTGTCCAGTCCTCGAGTGCCTGCCTGCATAGCAAGCATGATATACGGGGAGCCCTTGATCAACTGATTGAAATGGGATAAACGGACCAAAAAGGAAATAGACTGAGAGAAGAAAGTATGATAACCACGCCGTATTAAAGGCTCCACCGCTCAGACAACACACCATATTAAATGACACCGTTGCTGAGCCATGTCACATCAATGACACCGTTGTAGTGTCATGCTGCACTTAAAAACTTTGACACAATGAACAGTACGAGAAATACAGACGTCATGGTAGTAGGCATTATTTGCCCCTTAGGCCAGTAGTATAAATAGCAGATCCCAGATACGAGAATATCATCTCTAATTACTAGACTCTATTACTTATTTCTTACACTCCAAGAATATTTATTAACTTTGGTATCAGAGGTTATCCGGCCCCAAGGTCGCCCTCTGAAAGCCGCAATATTTTTTACCTTGTGCAAGGCCCATCAGTGAATACCTAAGTTGTTGGAACTTGGCTCAAATGTGTGCAAAATATAATGTCAATAGATGAGATAAATTGAGAATAATTCTCAATCCAAACTGCTTGAGGTTTTCGGGTCAACCAAAAAAATCAATCTTTTGAAAAATGTTCCCCATCATTACATCCGAGAGAATTAAGGATTATCGCTTCAGCATTACTAACTTCTTTCCGATAAGATGTATTTCCTCTCTCTCAAAACATTCTTCTCTCATTAAATTCGTCTTTCCACCACGGTCATTTTTGATACCATCATTAACTCTGTCTTCCACCACGGTCAATTTTGATACCATCATTAACTTAGTCTTCCACCACGGTCAATTTTGATACCATCATCATTAACTTAGTCTTCCACTACGGTCAATTTTGATACCATTCTGACAATCTTGCCTAGGATCAAGTAAGAGTGGCACTACAACCACCACTTTCAAAACATGTAATAGGTCGGTCTGATGTACTCAAAACATCTCTCTTCTGCCCTAGCGAGGAGGGGGGAATTCATCATGGATCTTGACCCCAACTAATGTCGACGCGACTTATGAGTGTATGACCTCTTCTTATCAAAGATTTGTCTCTCTATAGACTTCTTTGTTCGTACTTTAGTTTCTCGATCGAGTTTCAAGTTTCATGTAATTTTGGTCCACATGCATTCAAGTAGTTTGACCTCTCATTCAATTCCCTCCCTATATATATATATATTTATTTCCTTTAGCTCATAATTCGGCAAAACAAACTAATTAAGTACTATACGTATGCAAGTGAATCTTATGAGAGTTACCTCTGCAACATATATGAGTATATTAATGCCAACAATAGAAAACGATATACGTACGTTTTGTGTCGGCGAGGTCTATAAAAATATATTGCAAGAAAACATTTATATATACTAATTGTTATGATAAGTAAGATGAATTAACTTACAATAACATTATAGTTTTACAACCTAACGTATTTAGTAACGTTTATTTAAAAACTTCTTTTTCATGTAAGATATCTTTGTAAATCAAGTATTCCCCTTTTGCCCAGCCAACTAATCTACCAACTTTCATTGATTTAATACATCGTTTGCATTCAAAACTCATCCCAATTTATCTAATTTCATCATTATAATTTTTTTAAATTTTCACACAAAATATAATAAATAATTCAACTTTTATTCTACTATTCACAAACCATCTCAACTCATCTCAACTCATCTTTTTTTTTTTTTTGAGAAAAAAAATAATTAATATATATAATAGTGTCAGTATTTGATCTTCAAGATATTTAAATTTGTTAATTAGATTTTATATTTTATATAGCCATCATTCATTTAAACAAAGTTCTAAAAATTGTTGTGTATATTTACGCTTGTTACATATACTCGGGGGATGTTTGGATAAAAGATGAGATATGAAATCCTCAAAATTTCTAATATTTTATTTTTTAAATATCATTTAAATATAAAATAATTTTAAATTTTAAATTTTTTATCTAATTATTACTTAATTATTATACAAACATAAAAATCAATACAATTTTTACAAGCTTCAAAACAAAACACAAAACTTAATATAATTTTTTCAAACTTCAAAATAAAAATAATATCAAAAAATTATATTCAAATAAGTTTTTAACTTTATATTATTTTTATTTAATTTTTTTTCTCTCATTTTTTAAAATCTAATAAAATATTTTAATTTAAAAAAATTATAATGATAAGATAAAAAGAGATGAAATCATTTCTATTTCTATATATATTCAAAATTATGATCGATCATCAGCCGCTTCAAAGAAATAATAATAATAATGGTTTTAAATTTGGATATTCCTCACGTCTCTCGTCTCTCTCAAGTCCTCGTTTCGAAGCTCAGGAGTCGCCCTGGTCAAATCCGTGTGACTGACGTTACGTCTTGTGTAATATGACATTTGGAATGGATTGCTAGGTATGCATGCGTATTATACGCGAAGAATTTAGACCCGATTTGAAAACATAAAATCATCTATATTATTATTATATATAATTTTTTTAAATTTTTACATAGAATATAATAAATAATTTAATTTTTTAAATTTTAAAATAATAATAATTTTAAAAAATTATATTCTAATAATATTTTATTTAACTTAATTTTAACAAAATATCTCATCTCATCTAATTTTGCTCCCATCATGTTCATTTTGCTCTTTAAGAATATGTATAATTCCTGGGTTGTTATTAATTTTTGAATATTGCCATAACCGGAAACATTAACAGCTGGGATATTGAACTCCATCCATGGACGAATTGACAGATCAGATAGTTGGTAATTTTCTTGGGAAAGTGTTTAACGGCTCTTAAAAACTGGGAATTAATTAAGGGATTTCCTAATTTTGTCGTGTATGAAGTGGAAAGCTAAATTTGTTCTTGTCTTAGCTTTTTATAATGGTCTTGCTCCCACCCAAATGAGACTAAAGTCAATAAAAATGTCTACTTTTATAATAAGAGAATCAATAAATAAATAATTAATTAAATGAATCGAGCCAATATTAATTGTTAAAATTGTAACGAGTTCTAATAGAATATTATAGAGATTAAGAATTTCTCATTGTCAAGTAATATGGAATCTCATACATGATCGCTTATGACCTTATTACTAATCAAAATATGGTATCACAATATTCCTCCTTATATTCCTAACATCCTTGCCGGGTCAGTCATGCGTAAATGACATGACTCAAGTCCCTACAATCCTCTAATGGAAGACCTAAACTACATTTCTTTACTTCAAAAGAATATGATCAGATTTCTTTAAATAGCAGGATCAAACTGATTTCATTGTGTGCTTCAGTTTAGTCGATATCTTTCCTCTTTTTGAATAGTTATCAAACAAAAAAGATGCTCTCCTTTACTCCTCATGATCTCCTTTTCATTTTGCTTCTCTTTGTCGTTCTCATTGCAAATAATGCATGCAACCAAGCAGATCTCAACTCTCTCATGTCCTTAAAGGCGGCCAGTACGTCCTCTCCTCCTTTAAATTGGTCTTCGAACGATTGCTGCCATTGGGAAGGTATTTCTTGTGATCACAACGGTCAGGTCACCCATGTTTGGTTGCCTTCTAAAGGCCTAACAGGAAGTGTATCTCCTGATTTTCTTGGAAACCTTATGCATCTCTCTCACCTAAATCTTTCCCACAATTCACTTTCAGGTTCTCTCCCTAGTGGATTCTTTTCATCCTTGAATCAACTCATGATTCTTGATTTAAGCTACAACTATTTAGTTGGAGATGTATCTTTGCTATTTTCATCTAAGGGCTCATCTACTCATCAAGGTTGGCCTCCCTCTATTCAAATAATTGACATCTCTAGCAATCACTTCCATGGTACAATCCAATCATCATTCCTCGAACGAGCTTGGAACTTGATCAAGCTCAATGTCAGCAACAATAGTTTCCAAGGCCCCATTCCTTCTCATATTTGCATGAATTCCCGTTTGGTCAGGCTTCTTGATTTCTCTTTCAATAATCATACTGGCCAAATTCCTTTGGGACTAGGAGCATGTTCCAAACTAGAGATTTTCCGTGCAGGCTTTAACTCTCTCTTTGGGTTACTTCCAATTGATCTATATAGTGTGACAACATTAGAAGAAATCTCTTTACCTTCCAGTAATCTTTCCGGACCCATTAGCGATGACATTGCGAACCTAACCAAACTCACCCTCCTTAAGCTGTATGCAAATCGATTGAGCGGCAAGTTACCTCCAAATATTGGGAGGCTTTCCAAATTAAAGCACATGCTTCTTCATACAAACTCCTTTACAGGTTCTTTGCCCTCATCACTGATGAATTGCACAAATCTCATCGAATTGAATTTACGAATCAATTTGTTTGAAGGAAATATCTCCAACTTTAATTTCTCCGGTCTTCAACAGCTTACTATTCTTGACTTCGCATATAATGGCTTCACTGGTAGCTTTCCAGTAAGCTTTCAATCCTGCAAGTCCCTTAGAGCAATTCGACTTTCCCGAAACCAACTAGAGGGGCAAATCCCATTGGAGATTGCTCAACTGAAATATTTATCTTTTTTTTCACTTAGTTTCAACAATCTAACCAACATCACGGCGGCAATCAAAATTCTGATGCATTGCAAGAGTCTCGAAGTTGTCCTAATAGGAAGCAATTTTCTGCATGAGAGATTGCCGAATGATGATGACATAGTTGGTTTTCAAAATCTTCGACTTTTGGATATTGGTGCATGCCAACTAACTGGTCAATTGCCCATGTGGCTATCTATGCTCAAGAAGCTAGAAATTCTGTTACTAAATCATAATCGTATCACAGGTTCAATTCCAGGTTGGTTGTCGACCCTTCCAAGGCTCAAGGCTTTACAATTGTCTCACAACCTCATATCAGGTGAATTCCCCAAGGAACTTTGTGCATTGCCTGCATTAGTATCAGCACAGGCTTATCAACGAGACAACGATTATTTGCTTTTACCGATTTATTACTTAGACAATAATAAGGTAATTGGCCAGTACAACTCCCTGTCCTACTGGTACCCACGATTATATTTTATGAATAATAGTCTTAGTGGCAAAATCCCCATCGAAATTGGACGTTTGAAGTTGCTTCGTGCACTACATCTTGGTCATAACAACTTCACAGGTAACATTCCAGACCAAATATCAGAACTTACAGACTTGGAAGAGCTAGACCTCTCAGCAAATCAGTTATCTGGTGAAATACCAGCATCACTTGCTCGTCTGCATTTCTTGGCTACGTTTAGTGTAGCTTACAATAATCTCCATGGGCAAATACCCTCGGGCACTCAACTCCAAGGTTTTGATACGTCTGCATATGAGGGGAATCTTGGACTTTGTGGCACCCCACTTCCTCGTTGTGACCATATTACTAATGGCAACAAAGACAAGGACATCCAGAATGAGAAAGATGGACGTACAATTCCATGGTTTCATATTACTGTGATGTTGGGCTTCATTACAGGATTTTGGGCGGTTTGTGGTCCTTTGGCTTTTAATCGTAATTGGAGAGATTCATATTTCCGATACCTGAATAACTTAAAAGACCAATTCTATGTGGCGTTCGCAGTGTCTTTGGCCACATTGCACAGAAGGAGGTAATTATTTTATGATCTTCTTACACGAAAGGGTGCCAATCTTTAATTATGAGTTTAATAGTTTTTCCTCTATCTCGAGTTCTTTGTTTTTTGTTAGCTATTACATACTTATATGCTAAGTCTAGGCAAAGTTTTGTCTTCATGCATGTGAAGCGATTTTTTGGCTTCATCAGTATTAATAAATTTAGTAATGACGATTCATCTTTCTTTAATACTATACATAGAACTTGTAATTGAACTATCTTGTACCTGCAAAATCTTTAAAATTACCAAGAACGAGCTGATCATGCTTGTTTATTTTTTTAATAAACTTGAATAATTAAAAATAAATTAAACTACAATTTTTTTTTTTTAAATTTAATGAAAATTCTATAACTAGTAAATGAAACTATTAAAACCTATCCACTAACTACTATAGATGCTATAAAACAATTAATGGAATTTAATAACTTGACTAACATATTATAACTTATATGAACTATATTTACTATATACGCATAAACTATATTTACTATGTTGCTCACAAAGCCTGTGTCGACGAGCACAGAATTGGACATCGTTCGTTACAAAGTCACATGCATGATCATTAATCGTGGTGTGACGAAGGGAGCCAAGGTGTGCACATGGTCCAAAGGGGAGACCATGGTGCATGCGTAATAAATGTATGTATTTTTGGGTACGAAGGGAGTTTGGGCATGAGTGGTTCTAATAAATGCATTTTGGAAATGGTTGTAAAAATGGATATTTTTGAGGTTTTTTTTTTCTTCCATGACTGTTGTGCATTGTTTGTTTATATAATTTTATGCTTGAATCTCTTCGTTGTCACTCTAGTGATTTATTTACTGAAATTGTGAAATCTCATTTTGATATTCCTACCTACGGCTCAATTTCATGGAATCGTAGACTTTGATGCAGATGAGGGGTATGAGCAGGCGGAACCAGCCCCACCTGAGGAGTGATGGCTTGGGACTTTACTCGTTATTTGTCGTTGGACCTTTGTATTCATTTACTTTATTTCAGCCGGATGATTGTATTAACCTCTTGGAGGACTTTGTTTCGGGTTGTATCATTTTTAATCTTTCTTGTACTTAGTTTTGACTACCTTATATTTTTTCGCTGCTTTGTTTATGTTGTACACATTTTGGATGTTTGCACACACTTGCACATGGCAATGGGTGTATGATCTGTGTAGTCATCATCCAGGTGTTACGACTTCCACCAAATCATATGTGGGGGGTCAAGGGTGCCACACATTCAATCTGCAATATGTACACAATGTGTTTCCCCCAGCAGTGTAATATGGATCCAAAACAGGTAAAGGTCAGAAATTCCAATTAGAAACCTCTAAACTAACAAATGCATGGCTATCACTCCAAATTCATGTTACTCCAATAACCAGCTAACTATATATATAGCTTAACTCAATGAACCACCTACTAACTCTGAAAACTATTGCATGTGGAGTATGATGATTAGTTTTATTTGGGTTAGTTCACAACTACTAATTAAAGAAGGTATTAAATATTGATTTATTGCACACACAATATCATGTACACGTGCTATGATACATATAGAGTCAATAATGCCATTAATGGAAATATATATTACAAAAAAATAAAGTGAACATTGAAGAGACAGCTTCTAGAATCATGGAGATTTGATACGGGACTAGACTTGAAGCTATGCTGGTGACTTTGAATATGTGAGTAAGTTGTCACCAACTGTGGAGAAGTTCTTGGCTATTAATTTGGCATGATTGTCAGGTCCTTTAGTTGGAGCACTAATACGCCGCCTCAAGCTCAACGAAGTAGCAGTGATATTAAGCTTGTCTCATAAAATAACAAATTTGGGTGCAACCAATGGCTAAGTGAGAATATCCAAGGGTTGATCCATGCCTGAGATAAATTGTACCTTGAGATGACCATGAATAACACATTCCCGAACAAAGTAAAAATCAATTGCCACATGCTTGGTACGAACATGAAAAATGAGATTGACAAAAAGGTATGTGGCACCAATATTGTCACGCCATAAAATGAGTGGTTGATGTAGAGAAATGCCAAGATCGTTGAGAATTCCTTGAAGCCAAATGAGTTTAGTAGAACATCAAATCCAAATCTACTAATTTCGTGTTGTGTTCGTATTGGATCCACGGGTCATGTCACATATTATTACTCTTAGACCATTGTGCATGTTGGTCTTAAGGAGTAAAGTCTTGGATATATTTATGCTGAGAGAGAAAAAAGGTCATTGTGTTGGAAATGTGCTTCTGCACCCAAAAAGAAATGAAGTTGCCCTAAGTCTTTAATCAGAAGACCAATACATAGGTTTTGAAGTAGTGTATGCATGGCAATCATGGAGGAACCAATAACAAGTATATCGTCAACATAAACTAAAACATAGAATTCCAATGAGTGTTAACAATAGATAAAAAGGGAATTGTCTGCTTTGGAGGCAACAAAGCCAAGTTCAAGGAGACGGCTATTGATTTTGAAATACCATGAGCATGGGGCTTGTTTAAGGTTGTAGATGGCCTTATGCAGCTTGCACACGTGATGTGTACACCTTGCAATTGGACCATGAAGACTACTTCAAAGAGATTACCATCCAAAAAGGCATTGGAAACGTCGAACTATTGAATGGGCCAACAACGAATGATGCTAATGGAGAGAATGAGCCGTATAGTTTGTGGTTTGACTACGAGAATGAAAGTCTCACTGTAGTCAAGTATTGGCTATTGGTGAAACTCTTTGGCCACAAAACGGGCTTTGTGGTGCTAGACAGTACCATTGGCATTGTACTTCTGGTGGTAGACCTATTTGTTGCAAACGATGTTCATGGTGGAAGTGGCAGGGACAAGTGACCAGGTGCGGTTTCGGAGAAGAGTGTCAAACTCTTTGTTCATGGCTTGCGTCCATGCTGAGTCTTTATTTGTAGTGGTGAAAAACATTGGTTCTGTAGGATTATATGCGAAAATCACCGTAAGGGCTTGGCCAGAGTATGGAATAGTGATCGCAGCGTCATAGGCTACTATGCTCATGGTCGGAGCACCATACTCACTACAGACCCCACGAGAACTTAAATGTGGCTCCATCAGCGTTAGTATCTGGCGTGCTCCGGTGACTAACTAGTTAGGCCCCGCCCACTACCCATTGACTGTTTTTCGTCAACTCAAAAAATTTTATACCTATTTAGATACTTCAGCACGAACAAAGGAATTTCATTAGAATATTACCCCATCTTAGCACTTAGGGTCGTGATTGACATAAATCACTTGACATGACTGCTCTCGAAATACACAAACTGTATCCAAGACGAAACATGACTGAAATACGAAAGGACAGAAGCCCTGACGTAACACAACATGACTTGAACGTAACTCATAAGACATGACTTATTTAAGATAGAAATATTTCGAAACATGGCATAACATGTAACAGAAAATATTTCATAACATGACATAGCATGTAACAGATAACATACTTAACATAACCAACTTACAACAATGCATATTGCATGACATGATATACATGTAACAGGTGACATACTTAGTTTAACATGACATACATGACATTCTCCTTCTTTTTGACATTGTCTTGATGAATTTTATTGTAGGAATGAATAGTACTCACTAAGTAAATTCTCTAGAAAGATTGAAAGGTCACATTGATCCGCTTAATTTTCAATCTCCTAGACCGAACCTCCTTATACTGTACGTATTCACACTACTTGTAATGTATAGCAATACGTGACAGAATATCTTGTGTAACAGATGAATAATTCGTGACAAAATAAATTTTGTGTAACAAATAAATATTTAACGACTGGCATGACACATATACATGTATATACTGTAGTTCCTTTACTTATCATCCATACACAGTAAACTACTAAAAAGTTAAAACCTAACTTACTTCGGTCTTCGTGTTTCTAAACAAAACTCAATCGCGATCACAAGAAAATAAAAGTAGTGATTTCTAAAAATTAGAACTTAATCACGAACGATTAGAAATATGTAAAAATATCAACTTAGAGTAAAATGACCATTTTACCCCGAACTTAAGGATTTTGCATCCTAAGTCCAAAAATCACCAAAATTCACATACCTCATATAAATTTTGTCCTACACTCAAATATCAACTTTGAAAAATTTAAAACTAAACCCAAGCATTAAAACTCTGTAGTGGCCGAAACTTGCAATGGCTTTTTCCCTTAATTTTTGTCGCAATTCTTCTAATTTCAAAACTCATGATCAAATCAAATTTTACAACAAAGATCTATCTATCCTAATTTTAAAAACATACTCAAAAAATCAACAAAAAATATGCTAGTCATCAACTCCAAACTTTTTAGAAAAATGATCCAAACTTTTTAACTAAAAAGGCAAACCCATGAATCATATGGTTTGATCTATTTCAAAGTATCTCCAAGAACTGCAAAAAATCAAATCTTGCTTCTAACATATTCATAATATATTTCTAAGAACAATCATGCTTTGAATCATCAAACAAAAGTCATCAAAATCACTAAAATCATACTTGAACTTTTCGTTTTTCTTCTAAATTCAAAAAAAGATTTTTGTTTCTAACTTATTTTGATCAACCTCTTGATCCATGACTTAAAAAGATGTGATCTTCAAACCAAAACATAAAATGGTTTAAAAAAGTGTCCTAAAATAGATCTAAGCTTTGAACTCAAGATCATATGGCTAAAAATCAACCAAAACATGAATTTAGTCAAGAACGTCATCACTTGGTCTATACAAATATCTCTTTGCACAAAAATTCATAACTTTGAATATAACATCAAATATCTTAAAAATAATATTCTAACATGTATATAAGAGGCTTGGTATCCTCCAATAAAATTATCAAAGTCATTGGACTAGGTTTAAATCACAAAAGATCCAAACTTTCTTAAAACAGAAACTGTTTTTTCCTCTTCCAGTTTCTAAGTTTCTAGATCTAAGAAAATCTTTCATCAAAACCTTTAATCATGCAACAAATTCACAACCAATAATCATATACACATGTCAACAGTACTCCATAAAAAGTTCAGACCAAGATCTATCCATTAACTTTGTCAAAAACCCCAAAATATAACACACTCTCCAGTTTAAACAACTTTTGACCGACCCAATGATCTTCAAATAGAACAAATAAGATCTCCACATAAACTAGACTCAAAAAAGAACAATGTTAATAAAGGAAATGTGGTGAGAAAACACTTAAAAAAACTTATAATCAGGCATCAAATGGAATTCAGAAAAGTTTCCCAAGAGTGTCTTTTGTGTTCTATCAAAGCAAAGTGTAAAGGAGGGATGATTTTCATTGGAAGGGGGCTTAAGGGCTTTTTATACTAGTTATGGAAGATGATAATTCTAAAATGAAGCTTGAATGTTGGCCTTTTCTTCCCAATATAATATACAAATATCAACCCAAGATTTTTTCTCTAAGTGGAGTGCAGAAGTGAAAGAGTGATGTGGCTCTTTAGCTTTTTACTTCAAGAGTCTTCTAGGTTCTCTTGAACAATATGGTTAGGCATTTGGAGGTACAAAAAGCTTAGCCAAGAAGCAATGCTAATGTAGCCAAATTCTTGGGTTTTAATGGGCCTTAACCGAATGGGCCTTAATTTCAGGTTTTAAGAGGATTTGGGTTGCTATCAAACCCAAATCTAATTTATCTTTGCCCAATCAATTATCTAAAGTTAACAAGGTTGGATAATGATGTTATAACATAAATTTGAAAGATTAATAGCATTTAGAAGTAATTTAATCAAGTGATTAAACACAATACTAAAAACCGATTCAATTAGGTTTTAGAGGTCAACTTTACAGTTTGGATAAAACCTCTTAGGATTTCGGTTTCCACCATGCTTTTGAGTTCTTGGTTGGATTCCAACTATTTAGGAATTTACTAGGGTGGAAATCCTCTTTTGTTTGACACAATTTGATTGGTTGGATGGAATATAATTTTTGCTTAGGTAACATGATTTCACACCTTGATCTTTTCAAATCCATCAAACGTTACTCATGGTGCCAAGTGTCTAATACTATTCACTATGTGTGGTTAAGATCTTGCCAAGTGTCTAAATGAAACTTCTCTAATTTAATTTAGACAGAGAAGTTTTATTTAGACATTTCACACTATGATTTTGAAAACACTGCACTTGGTGTGCTTACCTAGGCATTTCATCTGAAAATATGAAAATTTACTATAGTGCCATAAAATCTTAAATAATCAATTGAGTCTAATGGCACAGACCATAACACATTCTGTCACTTCTAACTACCTCAAATAATTAAAATCTCACTTCTAGCACCATAGTGAGTGATAACACTGAATATCTTGATAGATTATAACCTATGCGATCAGTCTATTCATGAAAACTTAGGAGGCTTTCATGAGGTTCCTAAAGCCAATAAAAATTCCACCATTGAATTTCTAGTTGTCTGTTACAATGGTCCTTTGACTTTTAGCCGTAATTGC
>NW_023361600.1:310001-433692 GCF_001411555.2 Juglans regia
GTTTGAATATGTTTAAAAAATGTTTGAAATAAAAAGTAAAAAAAAAAAAATAGAAAAGTGCAATTTACACTAGGGCACACCAAGTGAACAAATTGAGGAGACATAGTAACACTATTCATATATTAATATTCTATAAGATTGATAAACGTGTATGATAATAATTATTTAAGAAAATTAAAAAAATACATAGAAAAAAAAACACTCAAATGACTTTGTGTTAACTTTAAGGCTCGATTTTGATACAGAAATATTCTCAATCTATCTCATCTTATGATTATAATTTGTCTAGACTCTCATATAAAATATCATAAACAATTTACTTTTTTCAAATCTCAAAACAATAATAATATTAAAAATTAATATTTTATTCAACTCATCTAAAATCTTCTTATCTTATCTCATATCATATCATGTCAATAACTCATTATCCAAATGAGCTTAGACTCTGTTTGGATATCAAACTCTATCTCATTTCATCATTACAATTTTTATACAAAAATATAATACAAAATTCATTTTTTCAAATTTTAAAATAAAAATAATACTAAAAAATTATATTTTAATAATATTTTATTCAACTTTCAAAAAAATATCTCATTTCATCTCTCTATCCAAACCTACTAGATTGTCCAACACGCTTGATGGGTCTAACAGTGTACATGATTATTTATATTTTAGTTAAAAATTTCTAAAGTGAGTGGAGGCCACCTGGAAATTACGTGCATACGCGCTTGTAATGCTTTCCATAACCGATAGTTGATGTTGCATCTATTTTGAACTTTCCGTCTTAGATTATTACTAGTACAACTTTTATTTTTTATTTTTTTTATTTAATAGTTAAAGAAGTAAGAAATTTTATATTGTGTTTTAATTTTTTCTTAATGATTAAGAATATTAAAAAAATACTTAAAAAATATAAAAATATATAAAAATTTTAAATACACTGTAATAGAAGAAGAATAAGACTATCCGTATCCTCCTTTTTGAGTCAAGGAGAAGCGAAGCTACGTAGAATCTTGGTGTGCAAATTCACTGGCCCTACGCGTTTTAAATTTCTTTATTTTTTAATGCATTATTAATGTTGATGACTACGAAAGGAGATGTACTAGTAATGTATAATTACGTAACAGGGGCTTACATTCTTTCGTGGTATATTAACATATAATACAAATTATATAATAACTAATGTATAAATAATATTTAATACTAATGTATTATGTATAAACACAAATATATAAATTTATAATAACAAGTAATATTACTAATATATAATAAATAAATATAATAGCATGTATTAGTAATGTATAATAATGAATATATAATAATATGTAATACTAATGTATAAACGTTAACATAAAATAACATAAAATACTAATACATAAATTTGTACAATGATCTATTTTTTTTTAATTCCGGTCATGTTTTAATAAAAAAAAATATTTTTTAAAAAAATTTAAGATTGTCAAATTGAAATTTTAAATGGATTAAGAAAAAAAGTCTAATAAAAAAATCAAAATCCAACTCTACTCCAAAGTTGAAATCGGCTATGCAAATTGAAGTCATAGTTGGAATCAAAGGTAGGGCACTCCCAATCCAGTATTCTTGGTGCTCAGCCCTATTTGGCATCATTGTATTGAATGCAAGACATGAAGAGAAATTTAGCAGAATTCACATCCTAGGAAACTTTAGCCTAGGAGGATGTAGCCATCGATGCATACGTGCGAGTAAGCGTACCAATATAAGAAGCAAGCCACGTAGCCAAATCTCCGGAGCCACCGTTGTGATTATCAGGAATATCAACTTTAATTTTACACACTTTCCTTGCTTTCTCTATGTAGACACCCCTCATAGTACCTCGACCTCGTGCTTTGACCTCGTGCTGGCTTACAACAACTATAATATACAGTAATTAAAGCATGTAATTTAATTTAATTAATTTTTTTTATAGATATTTATTACTTAAACTGAGTATTAAATGTGGTATTTAATTTGATAAAATACATTATTCTGGTTCTAGTAATGTTGGCAGGTGAACCACACGGGGAGTCGATAATTGATGGGAATGGCACACATGTTGCTTTGCGTTTGAGAGACATATCTGTTTGAAATTGTAACAAATTGCCAAATTGGAACAAACGTTATGGATATTTATAAGAATAATACTTACAAAAATATCTGTTTGAAATTCATTCACTATCAGTTTTGCTGGACTAGTCACCCTCATCCTCACTAGATACTTTAGTTGATTCATGTTCTTCTAACATTTTACCCTCAATTACTTTGAGTTGAGCATCTTCTCTACACAATGGGATCATGTTGTGGCGCCCCCGACCCCCATGTAGAGAAAACATGGGAATCGAGACGCCGGGATGATGACAACACGATCACACATCCCAACGAAGTGCCAGTGTGTGTACATGCAACGGTGTACAAATAAAACGCAGCGGTTAATCAAGTCTACTAAGTACCAGAATTTAAATACAAACTAAACATCAGTAAAGTTTTAAAAGCAGTTATACAGTCATCCAAAATAAAGTTAACACATGTCCCAAAAATACAAAGGGTAAAATAAATAACAAGCTAGTGATCCCAGATCACTCCTCGGGCTGAGCCGTCTCCTCAGGCTCACCCTCCTCCTCCTCATCTGCATCAAAATCTGCGTTACCATAGAATGGTACCGCATGTAAGTATAACCCAAAAAATATCCAGGAATAAAGATGCATTAATGCCACCAACATGCATGCATATGAAGAAATATGCATTTTCCTCAAAATATCATTTTCCCCCAAAATGATTAATTTTCCAACACACGCCAAAATCCCATTTGGCCCAAAAATAATCCGTAAAACATTTTTCCAAAAAATGAATTACACAAAATCCAATGCACGCTATTTTCCCAGAAAATAGTCCATTTTTAATGTATGCACCATGATCTCCCCTATGGGTCATCCGCACACCCTGGCTTTGTAGCGATGCCCACTTACGCGCCCAACACGTTCGTGGGTACATCCACTACACAACGAGCGATGCCCAGTTCCGCGCCCAGCTCGTACATGGCCAAGCATCCTCTAGTCCTCACCAGCAGAAGGACCACGGAGTCGGCACGAGACCCTCTCGTCCGATCCCATTGTCGCCCAGCGACAATCCAGGGGACGTTACTCAGTTTATTCCGCTCCCGAGTAGCCAGAGGAGCTCCACCGAGATAATGCCCCATCTCGGCTTGGGGTTCGTGATACACACGCACCCAACAAATCATTCACATGAAAACCCAGTTTTCATAAACACATGAACATGAATGCAATACACGAAAACCCAGTTTTCCTTTACAAACATGAACATGCATGAAATAATGAAATGCACATGAACCAACCAATCCAAAATCCATCAATAACCAATAACCAATAACCAATCCAATCAAACCAACAACTCCAATCACAAGTCCATCCGACCCCCGTACTCCTCGGACTCAGTCCGGCATGCCAAAAAAATACAGTGAAATGGGTTAGTGCAAAAATACATAAAATTCATGAGAATTCTTTGGAGAAATACTTACAGTGCTATATGATAATTTCCGGAGGATCACGAAGCTGAAAAAGGCGACGTCTGAGCAACACCACAGTGTAAAATACACTGTGGCCGTGGGTCACAAATACCAACTTTTCAACGGAGACAAACGATGACCCAAAAATGGTAGGATAGGGCCTAGAGAGGTCGGTGAAGCCAATGGTGGTGGTGGTTTGCCGTGGATGACGGCGCAAATGGTGGTTTAAGGCCAAAAATGTACAAATCGGAAATGGACTTGGTGGGGCTTCACCGGTGACGGATCGGAGCTGGGGTTGGGTCCAATAGGTTGCCAAGAGGTCGGGGATGATGTGGTAGGAAGATGGTGGCCAATGGCGGTGCGACGGCGACGCAATGGCGGAAAGAGTGCCGCGGCTTCGTGGGTCTCGTGGGGGCTAACGGCGGCTTGGATGGAAGTGAGGTTGGTGGGGTAGGACGACCGGCGGGAGGGGAACACGAGGGGATGGGCGGTGAGAGTCACTGCCGGCTCACGGCGGCGGGCTGGGTGGAGGCCGAAGTCGCACGGGAGAGAGGAGAGAGTTGGGTCGCGCGGGAAAGAAAGAAGACCGAAGGAAATAAGCAGAAAAGAAAAAAGGAAGGAAAAGAAAAGGAGAGGAAAGAAAAAGAGGGGAAAAGAAATGAGGTCCAATCCTCATAATTGGGGTCACAAAAATGATCCAACGGAAATGATTTTAAAACCATAAGTTAAATAAAATAATTTAAACGTAATGGTAAAGTCAAATTAAAATAATTAAATCACACAGTAATTAATTTAAATGCATAACAATAAATAAATATCAAGAAAGCACATAAAAATAATTTTCACCAAATTAAAAATCCTAAAAATAACCCAATTAAAATCCAGAAATTTTAAAACAAGAGAATAATTTTTTGAATAACATAAAAATAATCCTTCAATAAAAACACACTAAAATACGGGGTGTTACACATGTCATATTAGCTTAGATCAACAAATAGATTGATGCCTGATTTGTTTTCTTAATAACCTTCCTCATTTGCTAGACCATCAACTTCTTCATGTGGTTCGTTTGCTTCTGGAATGTAATCATATACATTTCTTGGTGCAAACTTCTTTACTACCCGCCATGGGTTCCCGTACTCTGGATCATCTAAATAACAAACTTGATTCGCTCAGCAAGCGAGAATGAAATAATTGTCCTCATATCGTGTGCGAGATGTATTAACACTCACAAAATATTCATCGTTAAACACTCCCAACCTAGAATTTGAGACATCCCACCAATTACATTTAAACAACCAGACCATATATCCCCCCACATACTTTAACGCTATGATATCTTCCACAATTTTGTAGAAGTCAATGTTATCATCCCCATGATTTTCTTTGACTACGACCCCACAAGTTTAAGTTTTCCTATATTGTTCTTTGTCAGGTGTGTGAAATCTACATCTACGCACCAAACATCTTGAGTATTGGATGGCCTACTTGGACGACCACATCTCGAAGCATATAGTTTTGGTGAGATTTCTTCTAAATTTTTACCATATTTCGATACAACCTAAATCAATAAATATCTTTATATTTATATTGATGTTAGATAGAAAAAAAGTGGAATTTAGTGGTATGAAGTTCGTATTATAAGATAGGGTTTTATAGTAATATCGTATCTTCAAACCACGAGGCGAATTCCTCTTCGTACGTCTTTTCTACGTCAGTTACATCATTCATGCAAAGAAGTTGTATATGTTCACTGTGCATGTTTGTATGTGTTAATTATTATAAAATAATATATTTATACTATAATATAAATAAACTAATAATTTAGGATATGTAAATATTATATTATTACTAATATTAATAATCTGTAAAATAGGATCGGACGGGACCGAAAATGAAAAAATTGAAAGTTTCGATTTCGGTAACTAATCGGTCCGATATCGGATATACCGGTTCAATTATAAAAAATATACAAAACTTGACCAAATCGGACATGTTACACCCTTATATAGAGGCATAGATAGCAAATTAGTTTATTAGAGACAAATAGTCATTTATTTTATAAGTTCACTACAGTTTTACTTATTTCAGGTTGAAATTTCAATAAATTTTAGCTCACTTAGGAAATTATAACGTGTTTGTTCCCGTGTCTAAAAATATGAATATTAAAATCATTGCTAAATATATATATATATATATATATATATATATATATAAAGTGTTTGTTCCTGACATCCTGTTTCTGTTTATAATAGCTATGTTTTAAAAAAAATCATCTCTTTCTAGCGATCATATTTCTTTTAAAAAAATATATTGTACTTTTCTAATTGGAGAAAATGGAGAGAATAAGAGAGATTCTTGGGAGCTAAATGAAAGATAATAAATATTTGATAATGGAGAATAAAAGCAAGACTATTACAAATATTTTTAATGAAAAAATCTCTTTCATACATATTTTTTATATTTATATTTTATTATTCTTTGCTCAATATTGTAAACATATAAAACATTATTTAAAAATTAAGGTTGACATCTATCAAAATTAGGTTTAATCCAAAAAAAAACATTAATAAGTCCATTTAAATAATTGAGAGAATAACAACAACGATAGGGTTCTCTGGCCCCTTTACTTTAGTAATCTTATTAGTGAAGTATTAAGTAATGCCCTTCAATTTTCTTCTATAAAAAGTAGTGAACATGTATTGGGGGTTGGGCTCTGAGAGAGAGGGAAGCAACATGCTTCGAGGTTTTCCACGATCTTTTGGTAGGTGGGCTTACTCTTTGAGCCACGAGGCATACTGATATGGGCCTAGGCTAGTGATGGGCCGTCATCAATGGCTAAGGTCAGACCATGACCATAACTCATCTCTCCAGATTGTTCAAAATAAAATTTCAAAAGAACTGTTTGCATGTAAATATCTAGAAAAAGAAAAGGACAAGGTTTTAGTTTGTTCAATTTTACAGGATGTGTACAAAGAGCTCTCTAATCTTTTAAAAATTGATACTTATAAATGATTTTTTGTGGTAAATATAAATATTTGTGTGTGTGTACGAGTTAGATATATATTTCTCTATATGTCTGTACAGTTTGAAGTATCAAATTATGTAATTAAAAGTAACCAAAACTAGAATTAGAACTAAACTTAAAAATTGATTTATTTGAGTATCTTGGCAGAATAGATCTTAATGGAAATGCTTGGAAACAATTCTTATCACATTCCATCTCATCTAATATTATCTCATCTCATTTCTTTCTCAAACATCATTCAAGCATAAATACTTTCAAATTAATTATTACAGTTTTTCCAAATTAAAAGCAAAAAGCAATTCAACTTTTTAAATTTTTAAATAAAAATTATATTCTAATCATATTTTAATTTTATAATATTTTTATTTCAACTTTTTTTTTCTTTCATTTTTCAAAATCCAAAAAATATATAGTTCAGATTATTTCACTACTATTCACAAATCATCTTATCACTATTTACAAAAGTCTCGTATCATCTCATTTCCCAAAAATCCCTTAAAATTCCTATATCAAAAGAGTCTGTGTTGACCAACCTTCCATTCCAAATATCAAGACCTAAACATTTGTGCTACTTAGAATGAGAGAATAGGTAATTTGTGAGAGCATACCGGTAAATTTGGGTTCAATGGCATGCACTAGGGACGTGTTTGGAAATCATTTTTTTACTATTATTTACAAACCATTGCACTAGTATTCACCGATTTCTCATCATATCTCATCCTCAAGCATCCCTTAAAAGTGGTAATGCGGGAAGAGGAAAACATAGATCTCTATCTTCTATATTTTACTGAAGTCTTCTTTTTTTAAAAAAAAATGATAGGAAAATAATTATTGTTTTCATAAAAATTACCAAGCTTTTGCTTTTGTAGCTATGAAATATAATTATTTTCATAAGAATTTTATTGTCACATTGATCAGACCAAACATATCAAACAACAAATATATCAAACAACAAATAATGTTATCCAAAATAGCTTTGTTGCTTTAGGACCGTCTAAAGGAGACCTCCAAACACGCCCCCTAAAATTAATGATAGTGCACGTTCACCGCTGGGTATACCATTAGTGCATTTCAATTTTTTTTTTCTTTCATTTTTTTTCAACATTTTTTTAACATCCTTAATCATTAAGAAAAAAAAATACACAACTCTACTAATATTCAATCCTTAACTATTAAGCAAAAAAAACTAAAATACTCCAATTGTAACTTTGAGGGGCTCCACTAGCATTTTCCTAAAATTAAACATGAGTAAAAAGGTCAAATTTTGCCATGTGGTACTAGGCTTCCTCGAAGAACACCAAGACACAACAAGTTCTGCTATCGCATTAGAGAAAGAGAGACGTACAGCTGAAGAGGGCGATAATGGGTGGAGAAGCACTTGAAGAGGATTCCACGCATTAGAGCCATGAAATGAGCATACTTCGATAATCTATCTACCACCACCATTACAACAAAATACCCTTTAGAAGTAGGTAGACCTTCCACAAAGTCCATAGAAACATCCGTCTAGATCTTTTGTCGAATTGGAAGGGGTTGCAACAACCTAGCTGGGTGTATACTCTCCACTTTATTCCTTTGGCAGACATCACACTATTTAATAAACTTCTTTAGGTCACTCTTCATTCCAAGCCAATAAAAGTCTGCCCTTGCCCTTTGTAGTGACTTGTGAAAGCCAGATGGCCTGCAAGAGGGCTTGAGTGGATAAACTGCAATATCTTCATCTTCAACTCAATGGAATCTGAAACATAAATTCTCTCTTTTCTAAATAGAACCCCATGTCTAAGAGTAAGCTTAGACTTTTGAGAATCACCATTCTGGAACAAAGCCAATTGTTGCTTAATAAACTCATCAGTTTCATAAGCCTTCTGTCGCTCCAACCAAGAAGGATTAGGAAAGGAAATAACAGATAAGGATAAGGACTCTTCATTTTCACCTCTCCTTGACAAAGCATCAACTGCTTTATTTTCTACACCTTTTTTTATTTTCAATTGAGAAGCCATATCCAATCAACTTTGAAATCCACTTTTGCTGGGCAGGTGTCCCCACTTTCTGCTCAAGTAAAAACTTTAAATTGTGATGGTCAGTACATATAACAAACGACCCCCCACAAATAAGGCCTCTATTTTACTTTACTGCTATCACTAGCTCAAGCAACTCCTTCTCATATGTGGACAACTGCAAGTTTCTACCTTCCACAACTTGGCTAAAAAAAGCCAATGGTTTATGAGTCTGTATCAACATAGCACCCATTCCACTGCCACATGCATCGCAATCAATCACAAAAGTTTGATTAAACCAGATAAGCTTTAAACCGATGGTTTTGTGACTACCAACTACAACGGCTCAAATGCCTCAATAGCTTCTTCAGACCATAGAGAATTATCCTTCTCAACAAGGATGTTAAAGGGGCTGCAATATGAGCATAATCCTTTATAAATTTTCTATAATAGCCAGTCAACCCTAAGAAGCGCGTTAATAATGGCTTGACATTCTGTATTGGCCAGCTGATCATAGAATCTAATTTCTTAGGATATGCTCTCACACCCTCCTTTGAAATTAGATGGCCTAAGTATTCAATTTATGAGCAAGCAAATCGACATTTAGACTTCCTGGCCCCTGCCATGACATGCCCTTGACAGCCCAAGGTGAGGCTAGTTACATGCCTCAGCACACACCAGCAGCACATGGCCTGACCATCAGCATGCCTAGGCCATGTCACGACATGCCCAGCTTGCGTAGCCTAGCGCGCGAAGCCATGCTGTAAAGACCCCATCAAAAACCGCCCTAGGACAAGGTCCTAGACATGCATGGACAACCAAGATTGGGCCACTTCTGGAGTCAAGGCCAACCTTAGAGGACTTCCCTAGGGGTCTAGTGTATACCCTAGGAAGATTGCAAAAATGACACAGGTCAATTAGAACATGGCTCACATTTGCCCACTTGATCGTACCATGGTTCAGCCTTCACAGCCTATTGACACTGCCACTGACATGCCAGGACAACCCCTTGATATTGTCGCTGACATGCCTGGACAGTCCCCTGGCACAGCCCTTGACACTATCCCTGACATGCCATGGCACGTCCAGCAGCAGCCTAGTGCCTATTAGCATGCCCACCAGCCCACCAGCATGGCTAGCAGTCAGCCCCAGCGCCCACCAACCTGCCCACCAGCATCAGCAGGCCATCAGCAAGCCCACAGGCATGCCATGGCCCCTGCCATGGCACGCCTAGGACAGGCTTGCAGACAGGCCATGGCGCCCACCTGATAGCACCAAGATAACCCCACAGGCATGCCATGGCCCCTGCCATGATTGCCCAGGATGCCCAGTAAGACTGGTGACCAGGCCAGCCCGCTCAGCTTGCCCAGCGCGAAGGATGCCCAGCCTGGCCTGCGAGGCCTAGAGCCTAGGCCCTTGCCTGGGCCATGCCAGCCATGGGCCAGCCAAGGCCACCAAGGGCCAATGTAGTGGGCCCCCATGGGCCCCATGCCCCTATAAGCTATTTCTTTATTTATTTTATTTATCAAGGGACCAATTAGGGTTTCCACCTTGTATTCTCAATAAATAGGACCCTTAGTCATTTAGTTTACATCTTTTGAACCTTTGGTAAATTCCCTAAGTGGGTAGACTTGTTCTTGAGATCACCCTTTCGGTGCTAGGCACTTGGGCTACTTGGGTGCAATTCGTGAATCCCTAGTAGAGAATCAGCACCTTGCAATTCGTGAATATGAGTGATTCAACTTATCTTGTTCTTGCAACTTGGTGCAATTTGTGAATCCAAGTTGTGTTATCTTTGTTATTCGAGTTTATCAATATAAGAGGTTTATTCCATTTATGTGCAATTCGTGCATCATAGTGGAATTGGCTATTTTTTGTTCACTTTGTTCATTGTGTTCTTCATCTGTTCTTAGTGTTCATCCCTTATCTATCCTTGTTCATGTATGTTTTCTATCTTGTTCATCTACATTTTCTTGCATATCTAAATATCCATATAAACCAAAAAGTGTTTTCATATTCCTTTGTTGAGTCCATTCATCTTTGTGCCTTCTTGACTTGGTGGTGAAGTTGTTCATCATTGTATTCTTGAATGTTCAGATGTGTTCATCCATATTGTTCACTCATTCGATCCACCCAAACACTAAGTCTCGCCCACTATAATGTTTGCCCTAGTCCACTTTCCATAAATTACCTAGCTGCCCCCTCCATACAACCCTAGTCCATATACTCCACTTTCATATTCGGCTACCACAAAGTCTTCATCCAACTAAGCCCTAGTCGACTTACACATTGCCCCCACTCACACAAACCCTAGCCGTCCATCAAGAGACCTCTTTGGCAACTTCCTTAATTCAGGAAAAGTTGACTCACTCCAATCACTCATCTAATTCCTTAAATCTCTCAACTCCTTCCATAGATCTAGTCAACCAAAGATTCCATCATCTTGCCATATTCAAATCCAAATCCTATCTTCCTTATCTTATCCTAGCAAATCCCTAAAGTCAAGGAGCAACCCTTAACTCATTCAAACTTCATCTCATCTACCATATCCAATCCCTCAAATCTCTCATTCCCTACAATAACTCAAGTCAACCAAAGATCACAATCATATTTTGTCATATTCAAATCTATCTTCCATCTCCTAATCCCTAAAGTCAAAGAGCAACCCTAAACTCATTCAAACACTTTTTCAAACCCTAGCATCTCATCCAAGACTACAACCCTAGTCCATCTCTTCCCATTCTCGAAATCACCCTTAGCCACCACACAAAACCTTAGCTATACTTCACCATACCAACCCTAATCATCATCCAAGAGGCCCCAACATCAAGGGCAACCCTCAAGCCATCCACATTGTATCAAACACCCATAATCCTAAGCCAATCTTCAAAGACCACGTCAACCCTAGTTCATTCCCATAGTCCACGGCAACCCTAGTTGCCTCCAACCCGTAATCCTAGCTTCATCTCATCCACTCAACCCTAACCCCATCATCTTGGCGCCTTACTCAAGAACAAGTCTCTAGCCGCCCACATTGATTTGCCTTCCCTAAACACTTAGCCTATCCAAGTTCATCATCATCTCCATCATTTCATCACTCAAACACTATCACATTGTTAAAGGCCAAGCAAGTTGGCAAGGTCACTCGGTCATCATCCTCACCAAGGCAAGCTCATGGTCCTTAGTGTTAGGGACAAGACCGGGGTCCCAAACACATGCGCCTTGCCCAAGTTGCGCAGCAGCCACGCACCTTGCCTAGGCCATGCCAACCACACGCATGCCAACCATGCCATCAGCAAGCCCTGCGTGCAACCAGGCAACCATGCCAGCCATGCCAGCGCCCAGCCCACGCCTGGGCCATGCCAACCACGCATTAGTAGCCATGCCAGCCACCTGCCTGGGCCATGCCAATGGGCACATCAGCGCCCAAGTCCTTGCCTGGGCCATGTCAGCCATGCATCAGCAAGCAGCATCAGCAAGCAGCCCCACGCCCAGGCCCAAGCCTGGGCCATGCCAGCCATGCACATGGCATGGGTCACATAGCATGCCCATGACCCATGCCATGTGCCAGCTTAGGCCACCAAGGTCCAATGTCGTGGGCCCCCATGGGCTCTACACCACTATCACTTATTTGTTTATTTTATTTATCAAGGGACCTATTAGGGTTTCCATTTTGTAATCTCTATGAATAGAATCCTTAGCATATTAGTTTATATCTTTTGATCATTTGATATTTTTTTTCTTTGTGGAACGGTTTGGTGTGTTCTTAAAGAACACTTTCGGTGCTTGACACTAGGGCTACTTAGGTGAAATTTGTGAATCCCTAGTAGATGATCATCACCTTGAAATTCGTGAATAGGTGTGATTCAATCTATCTTATTTCTTTTCAACTTTGTGAAATTCGTGAATCAAAGTTGATTTGTTATCTTTGTGTTCATTCATAGTTCTTGAGTGTTCATACTTTTTCTTGAGTGTTCATCAATACTTTCTTGCATATCAAACACATCCTAAGTCTTATTCTTAGTATTCTTTAGTTTCTCAAAATATCCATATAAGCTAAAAAGAGAGTCTGCATATTCCTTTGTTGAGTTCATTCATCCTTTGTTCATACAATTTCTTATGTGTTCATAAGAATTCCCATTGTTCATACATTGTCTTGCATTTTCTCATCTCACAAACACATATCATGCCTATCACCACTCCAAGTCCATACTTTCCATATTCATCAATCCCATGAGACTTACTACCATTACTCCACCAATTGTCTTGGCCGAAATTCCCCATTGCCTTATACATTTCACCAATTTATCTATTGCCATATACACTCCATCCACATTAGCCCTAGCCCAAACTCCTTTGTCTCCATCTTTCCATAATTACCACTTACCAAAATTAGCCTTCCATCATCTCCAAAAGCCCTAGCAGAAACTCTAGTCTTCCATAAGGATTTCCTAAACCTTAGGAAACCCTAAGACACTCTCCATATCATATTCCTACATTTTAGGAAACCCTAGGCCATTCCATAACCAATTCCTACATGTTAGGAATCCTTATCCCATCGTCCATATCCAATACCTAAAAACACTCTATCCCTCAAATCTTTCAATCTCTAAAATCACTGATCCCTAGAATCACTCAATTCCTCAAATCTCTCATTCCCTAGAATCACTCAAGTCAATCAAAGACTATCATCATCTTACCATATCCAAATATTATATTCCATCTCCAAATCCCTAAACTCAAAGAACAACCCTAGATTCATTCAAACACCATCCATCTTCATATTTCTTAACTTAACCGAATTCCTATCTTTCCCAAATAGACTCCATCAATCTAGGAGTCATAGCCTCACTCATCCACATCATTGCAAACCCTAACAACTCATCCTACACTCCAACCCTAATCCAACTCCTTCCAAATTCGTAATTCCCCTTAGCCACCATCCCAACCCTAGCCTATCTTCATCATACCAACCCTAAGCATCATCCAAGTGGTCCCAACATCAAGGGCAACCTTCAAGCTAGGGGTGTGCAAAATTTCGAGAATTCTGACTCCGTCCGACCTCCGCTCTGACGCCGACTCCGACGGAGTCGGAGTTGTCAGAATTCGGAGTAGCTCCGAATAACTATTCAGAGTCGGAGCTACAAGGAGCTCCGACTCCGACTCCAAATTTTTTTTAAAACCCAGCTGTAAAACGACGTCGTTTTACAGCTGGCTTTAAAAAAAATTATTGAACGACATCATTCCACTTAATATGGAACGGCGTCGTTTCATATGTAAATAAGTTAGCCCCAGGTCCCCCATCCCCCCTTCTTCTTCCTTCTTCAGTTCTTCTTCCTTCTCCCTTCTCTCTCGCGTCTCCCGTCCCAGTGACTGAACCAGTGAACTGTGAAGCCGTCCTCACGTCTTGTGTCTTTCTTGCCAGCGTGCCGCCGTTCGTCGTTGCTCCTCTGTGCCGCCATTCCTCGTTGCTCCTCTGTTCAGCTTCCACCTACAGTGAGCCCTAAATTTAATTCAAGCACGTCTCTTATGAATTGGAGCCAGCAATTGTGATTCTTGTGAATTGGTTGTATTGAATATTCAATATAGTCCCAACACGGCGCTCAAAACCCTGAATTTTACATTGTATTGAAAACTTGCGCTCGAGCGAGATGTCGAGCGGAAGTCGAGTGCACGTTGTATTGAACATTGGCTCGAGCGATATGTCGAGCGGAAGTCGAGCGAACCTCTCAGGAAGAGTTCTGCTCGAGCGCTATGTCGAGCGCTCATCGAGCGGACCTCTTTGTATGAGTTCTGCTCGAGCGCCATGTCGAGCGCACGTCGAGCAAACCTCTCTGGATGGGTTTGGCTCGAGCGCCACGTCGAGCGCACATCGAGCGAACCTCTCTATATGAGTTCTGCTCGAGCGCCACTTCGAGCGCACGTCGAGTGAACCTTTCTGGATGGGTTCTGCTTTAGCGCCACGTCGAGCGCACGTCGAGCGAACCTCTCTATATGGCTTCTGCTCGAGGGCACGTCGAGCGCACGTCGAGCGAACCTCTCTGGATGGTTTCTGCTCGAGCGCACATCGAGCGAACCTCTCTGGATGGGTTCTGCTCGAGTGCACGTCGAACGAACCTCTCTGGATGGGTTCCGCTGAGTCGAGCGCACGTCAATCAAACCTCGATGTAATAATACATCGATACAATAATATATTATGATACAATAATACATGTCCTATTGTATAATACAATAGCCTAGTTTATTTTTAAACTAATTTTTTGCTTCTAATTTAATTTTTTCAACTTCATTGATTGTGATATGGATCCTAGACATAGTGGAGATGATCGTCCACAAGGGGATGTGGCGGATGCCAATGCTACAACTCCTACACCGGTGGGTACTTCCACCCCTAGAGCCACATCTAGGTCAGCTACATCTAGTGCAGCTACATCTTGTGCGAGTAGTCGACTCCCACTCCCAGTTGATATAGAGGATGAGGATATGTTCAACGAAGAGGAGGAGATGCCCATTGAGTAAGATCAACCACCACGACCTTCTAAAAAGAGGTCATGGACATGGGAGCATTTCACCAAAATTCTTGGTGAAATTGCGAACCTAGTAGCGAGATGCTATTACTGTGGATCACTTTGTGGATGCCATTCGAAGAAGCAAGATACCGGTGTGTTAATAGCACATCTAAATGGTTGCCGAAGATATAAGATAGCAAAGGGATTGCAAGCCACTGATCAGACCAACCTCAGTTACCAAACTTCTACAGCCACTGATGGTACACAGACTAAGAAATTGGTCATCCCTCAATACAGTGAGAAGATGTTAAGGGACATGCTTGCAGATATGATAATTACTGATGAGATGCCATTTACCACAGTCGAGAAAAGAGGCTTTTGAAAGTTTCTAAATTTTGTTGAGCCATGATTTCTCATTCCATCACGGTATACAGTGATGCGAGATTGTATGAAGAGGCATGCGAAGGACAAGGAGGAGATGAGGAAGATGTTTATTACCACTGGCCAGAGAGTGTCTTTTACGACTGACACATGGACTTCCATACAGAACGTCTGCTACATGTGTATCACAGCACACTACATTGACAGTGAGTGGATTTTGCATTAAAAAATTATTGGTTTTAAAGAAATTGTGGATCATAAAGGTGCATCCATTGGGGCGAAGATGGATGATTGTTTAAAGGACTGGGGAATTCAAAAAGTGTTGTGTATTATAGTTGACAATGCCAGTGCGAATGAAACAGCAATTGATTGGTTTAAGCGGAACACGACGGTGAGAGATGATGTCATTCGGGCCCACGAGTTTATTCACGTTCGATGCTGTGCTCATATCATTAACCTCATAGTTGTTGAGAGATTAAAAGAGGTTCATGATTCCATAACCCGAGGCTGCAACATTGTACGATATGTGAGAGGTTCCCCTCAAAGGCTTGCCAAGTTTAAGGCAACAGCAGAAGATCTGAAGATTGAATGTTCTAGTATGCTGTGCTTGGACGTTCCGACTCGATGGAATTCTACATACATGATGTTGGATGTGGCACAGAAGTACCAAAAAGCATTCGAGCGGATGGAGGTCGAGAATGGGGGCCTGAGGTATGCTTTGTTAGAGCCAGCAGGACAAGGGCTCGGTGCGCCGGATGCACATGATTAGACCAGTGTGAGTTATTTTGTTGAATTTTTAAGAACTTTTTATGAGATAACCATGCGGCTATCTGGATCCAAATATACGATTGCGAACTCATTTTTCAGCGTGCTCTCGGAGCTTCACTTCCAGTTGGAAAATAGTTGTACTGACTCTGCTGGATTGTTATCTGCTATGGCTACGAGGATGAAGATCAAATATGATAAATATTGGGGGAATATTGAGAAGATAAATAGATTGCTATTTGTGGTTGTGATCCTTGACCCCCGAGTTAAGTTGGCCGTTCTAGAATTTTGGGTAAATTCCGTCCTCGGGGCAGTGAAGGCTGCAGAGTTTATTAGATTGCTAAAAAGTGATGTTGATGACTTATATCATCACTACAGTACTAGTGCTCAGCCTTCATCCGCAGTTGGTAGCTCCTTACATTCGAGGCCGACAGCATCGACAGTTTCTTCAGGTGATACTGACCCATCTGTAGGGGTTAGAGGCAATCGTATTATACGGCAGTATCATCAACTCATGTCAACAAGGAATATTATGCATTGTACATCTGAGGTTGAACGATATTTTATGGAAGCTGTCGAGGCACCTAGTGATGTATTTCAGTTATTAACTTGGTGGAAAGTTAATTCCACCAAGTATCCAGTCTTTTCTCGTGTGGCCCGAGATGTGCTAGCCATTCCTATCACTACGGTTGCCTCAGAGTCGGCATTTAGCACTGGAGGTCGCGTGTTGGATGCTTATCAGAGTTCATTGCACACATAATTGGATAAGTGAAATGCCCATTGGACTAGATACCGTTGGCATTGATGCCGAGAGCTATAGGCTTGAATCGGGTAAGTTTATATGCTTTTAAATAATGATTTAATTATTTTTAATGTTTCTAACTTCTTCTTTTTATGATTTTATAGATATAATTGTGAACCCTAACATAATTACCGATGATTGAGAGTCTGGAACGGACGCTACTTGAGAGTTGGGATGGAGTTGAGAGAACCTCCTTTCTTGGTAAGAATCAAATTATTCTTTTATCGTATTCAATTTTTTATTATCAATTTTTTTTCATCTATTGATTGCTACTTTCTATCTTCATTTCAAGCATGACCAATGGAACAAAAAGTATTTGAGTGAAATCCGTGTATAATTTTTATGTAGTTATATTTCAAGACTGAGTCATATTGTTATTACGTTATAAATGAGACTGTTATAACTTATAGCTACATCATACATGTTATTTACTTTTTAAACTATTTATATAGTTATATTTATGTAGTTATATCCCGAGCAAAGACGTGGGATAAGTACTATTTATTCTCTCTCTCTCTCTCTCTCTCTCTCTCCCCCCTCTTTATTTCTCCCCTTCCCATCGGTATACCTCAGCTAATTTGTGTATGTGCCGACTTATGTTAGTGTATAAATGGGTTGTAGATGGCATATAACGGGCTTAAGGGTATTTAGTGTTTATGAATATGTCCAAAGAAAGTTATTTTAGGGTTAAGGAAATTTTGGAATTTTTAAGAAAGATAGGTTATTTAATATATCAAGTTTAATTATGAAGTACGTGATAAATTAGTAATTTATGTAAGTTACATGTATTTTATTGGTAATCAGGTGTGCCCTAAAAATATTTGAGTAACACTACGAGATAAGTAGCATGATCATACCCTTACACGTATGTATGGTAAATGACATGTTTTTTATAAAAGTATTATTTCCATTGGAAGCCCCTTTTTACGTAACCAAGTCATGAATGAAATGGTTTTTGACTGCCATGATAGATTAATAAATTCCATGATTTTATGCGTAAGTTTCATGCATGACACATGCATCAAGATATTTCATGATAAGTCATGATTTTATGTGAGAGTTATGCATCAAAATACCTATGATAAGTCATGATTTTATGTGAGTTATGCATTAAATATTTATAAAAAAACCATGATTTTATGTAAAGAGTTATGCATCAAAACCCTCCAAAACCCTTATTCCTGAAACCCTATCTTTCCACGAACCATTGCACATGCATCGATGCCCCACTGGCCTTCGACCATCTCATTTTTAAATTCCGCCCAGTTCCCTGACGGTCGTGGAGGCGCTCCAGGCTTAGATACGACCCTAATCATGGGTGTGGCGGCCAACTATAAGCTGAGTGATATCCCCGTCGGCAATTACAACTACAACAACATTTCCATGATCTATGTGCTCACGCAGTTCCATTCAACCCATTTCAACCGTTACCACTCTCGAGCCTATGCCAGAAATGTTACCGGGGTTTACAAGAATGAGGACTTTGTTGTTGTCGCTACCCTGTAGAGCCCCAAGAATTCCTTTTGGTTCCAGGGTACTGCTAATGCCGTAAGACAATATTGTGGCTATTTGAAGAGCACAACATGTTGAATTCCTTATTCTCGCCAATGACCGTTTGTACTAGATGGATTATGAGAAGTTTATACAAGCAGACAAGGAGACCAAAGCCGATATTACTATGGCAGCACTGTTCATGGATGAAAAGCGTGCCACCGCATTTGGCTTGATGAAGACTAATGAAGAAGGCTGCATGGTTGAGTTTGCTGAGAGTTTTAAGGGTAAGAAATTTTTTTTTGCTCCTCCGTTGCTTGATGTTTTGCCCCTTAAATGTGTTTTTAGGTCCTTTGATAGATGAAGAGAAATAAATCTTATGGGAATGAATTGTAAGCGCTAACAGAATGTTGATACCTTCCTCCTTTCCCCTTTCCCTTTTGGTCTTCCTAAACCACCTCATGTGCTTCCATCCTCTTCAGCATCTTATCCAAAGCATAGGAGTTCTGGGAGGCTTAGCGAAGTGGCATTTTTAGGACTTATAGCTGGTGGTGGTGTTTTAGGAGTTATGGCATTTGCTTTTCTAATACTTGTCTGCCCTTTTAAAAAAAGGGTGATAATTTATCAGGTAAATTGCAAAAAGAAGGGATGTCACCTGAAAAAAAAAAAAAAAACTATTTCGAGGGTCAAGATGCTATATCATTACTTACTAAGATTGAACATTCTGGTCTGAAACCAGACAGCATGTCAATTGTTGGGATCTTGTCAGCAAGTAGCCATGTGGGTCTTGTCAAAGAAAAGGAAAAGAGACTCATTATCAGTCTCCTAGTTATGACTCTGTTTACCCAAGGGTTTTGTGGTATAGAAATAGCAAATAACATTGGCCTTCTAAATGATGGGCAGTATCTTAATGAAAAATATGTTGTTCAGTAAAAGCTCATAGTTGCTCTTGCAAACCTAAATGTGAAAGACATGTTGGAGGTGTGGTATACCAATATTAAGATGGTCAATCATCTAGTTGTTGCTCCGAATGAGAAGATTGCCAAGTTCTGCGAATCAAAGGATGTTCTAGTGTATAAAAGAGACCCAAGTGAAGGTATTGATTCAGTTACGAAGAATAGAGGGAGCCATGCTGTTTTAGGATTGAAATTTTGTGTTCCGAGGGAGTTTTTGCAACTAGGTTACAATGTTCTTCTATCTGATCTTGATATCGCATATTTGCAGGATCTTTTTCATTATATATCTCAGGATTATGACGTGGAGCCCATGACTGGTGGTCGAGACCCAAAATTTGATGATCTTTGTTTTTCTAGTGCTGGAAGGGATGTTTCCAAACTGACAGTCGTTCTTGCTCGGGTTGATATGGTAGTGAGTAATGGGGCAGAAGTTGTTGTTGTCTCTAGACAACTACTTGTTCTGGCATACAAAGATTGATTTGACGTTGCAAGTTGTGCATATCACTTTAACATTAAAGGAGACAAAGAGCCTAATCTTATCCAAGGAAAAAGAGGTAGCAATGGCTAGATTCCTTATATTGCTTTTAATGGCTGGTGCTGCAATAGCTGAAAGAACTGTTGCTTTAGAGTGGGGACTATTCTTGTGCATGGGTGATGCTACAAATAGAATTAATCTTATCCCTTTGGCATTAATGGAGGTCGCATGCTTTGCAATAGCTGCTTTTGGTGCGCAACCTACGAAACCATATTACAAAAATGTACATGTTATTATGTTTAGCATACCACCCCTTGCTATAGTGGGCCTAAAAAATGTTTTGATAAAACATGGTGTCTTGTTGAGATAAGGAAAATTTTCGTTTTTGCCCTAGTGGTGGGAAAATTTAGGGCAAGGATATCGTACCTTGGGGACAAGGTGCTTCGATGGGGGATGGTTTGTCATAGTTCACAAACAAAGTACATGGGCTACGGGCAAGTTTAATTTCATTAACTACTTCCTTTATTTTGATTCAACATGTTATTTGGACTATAGGATAGCTAGTGGGCCTGGACCCCTAGTTTTATTTTCTTTGTATGTTTTTAGTTTGGTTAGCTTGGGTCCATGTAAGGGCATCCTGTTTATGTACGAGCCAAGGGCCCTAGTGTTGAACATCCAGAAGCTTAATACAATTGATTTTCCAGTTTCTCTCTTCTTCTCTTGGAGGCAAGGTCATCCTCGATTTGACCCCATTTTCTTGCATTTTCTGCTCATCTAAACACCTTCTTAGGATTTTGGGTTTGGCTGAAATTTGCATCACCTAGGGTTTCAATATTCTAGGGTTTTCTATATCTCTAAGTCTGTCAATTGCTTGGAGTGTCGTTCCATTGATTCTCTTCTACTTCATTGTCCATGCTTGTGTGTTTGAATTCAATTGGTTGGTTTTCACAACTGACTATTGCTGTTTGTGGATGAATTAGAGAAAAGAAAAGAAAGGAAAAGAAAAGAAAAGAAAAGAAAGGAAAGGAAAAGAAAAGAAAAGAAAATTCGAAAAAAAAAGAAAAGAAAATTCGAAAAAAAAAAAACGAAAAAAAAAGAAGGGGATGAAGAAAAGAGAAGGTAGCATATTCAAAGTTGCTACATAGTTACAACAAAGAGAAAGAAAGAAATTTGTTGATTAAACCTTATGATCAAAGGGGCTGCTGCATACATCACTCAAGTTGGTATATTGTCTTATTGTTAGTCTTTCATTCGTATAACTTCATTGATTCTCGTGTCATTTTTATTCCTTCATGTTTCTCTTGTTCTTGTTTCCTGGATCTAATTACTAGTTGGGATAATACAAGGTTGTATTGTCTTGATTTAGTTCAACTAGTTCTTAATGAACTTGAGTGGGAAAACTCTTGAGGTAAAAGGCAAGAGAGTGTGAGATTATTATCGAGTAAAAAGCCAATTCAGAGTTACACACGAGTGGAGTGTCATTATTTGAGTGTAAACACATAAGGGAGTGTGTGAGGTTTTTCACTAACATTCTTTTTGTGCAGCACATTATGATGTCTCATAGGAGTGACTCATCACCAAAGGAGATGGTAGATAACACATCTTTGTGTTGCAAGTCATGCAACAACAGTTTGAGAAGTTGAACTTAGTGTTGGGTGAAGTGAGGGATAGGATGGATCATCAAGATGTGGTAATTAGAAATCTTCATGGCAGGAGAGATAGGAGGCGTCCCGAGTTTAGTGTTGAAAATGGGTATGAGAATGAAGAGTATGGTGATTCTCTTGTTACCAGGCATGCACTCAATACAGAAATTAAGATGGATGATATAGAGCAGAAGAGTGAAAATATTTTTCATACTAGATGCCACATTAACAACAAGGTATGTAGTATGATCATTGATTTGAGGAGTTGTATTAATTTGGCTAGCACTACTTTAGTTGAGAAATTGAATTTACGTATCTTGAAACACCCTAGACCATACATGTTGCACTGGTTGAGTGATTGTGGAGAGGTTAGGATAAATAAGCAAGTGCTAGTTTCTTTTTCAATTGGAAAATACCAAGACATGGTGCTTTGTGATGTAGTGCCTATGCATGCTAGTCATATTTTGTTAGGAAAGCCATGGCAGTATGATAGGAAGGTGATCCATGATGGGTTAAGGAACATGTACAGTTTTGAAAAAGATGGAAAAACAATCAAACTTGCTCCTTTAACTCCAACACAGGTCCATGGGGATCAATTGAAGCTGAAAAGTGAGGTTGCTCAAAACAGAAAGAGTGAAAATGAGAGTGATCAAAAAAGAAAAAGTGAAAAGGAGATTGAGCAAACAAGCAAGAGTGAAAATGAGAGTGATCAAAAAAGAAAAAGTGAAAAGGAGATTGAGCAAACAAGCAAGAGTGAAAGTGAGAATGAGCTGAAAAGCAAGAGTGAAGGTGAGAGTGAAAGTGAAAGTGAGATTGAGCTGAAAAGCAAGAGTGAAGATGAGATTGAGAAGAAAAGAAATAGTGAGACTGAAATGGAGAAAGAGAGAAAAATGAGAGAGAAAAAAGAAGAGGGTGAGACTAAGACCTCAAGCAAAAGAGAGAATGAGTTGAAAAATAATTATGAGGTCGAGAGTACAAAAAAAGATGAAGAAAAAGAGAGTGATAGAAAAAAAGAGAGTGAAAAGAAAAAAAGAGTGTGAAAGGGAAAAAGAGAGTGAAAAAAAAAAGAGAGTGGAAAGAAAAGAGAGTGAAGAAAGTGAGGGAAAAATAAAGAGAAAAGTGAGTTTTTATGCTAAGGCAAGTCTTAATCCTAACGAACTTGACGTATGTTTGCCTAGTATTGTTGTCTCTTTGTTGCAGGGATATGAGGTCGTGTTTCCAAGTGGTGTATTTAGTGGATTGCCACCCATTAGGGAGATAAAGCACTACATTGATTTTGTGACAGGTGCAACAATTCCTAACCGACCTTTCTTGGAAGAACATGAGTCATTGACACACTTAAAGGGAGAAGGTAAGTTGTTGACCATAATGCGTGCTAAGCGGGAGGATTCTATTGAGACTTTTGCTCATGTATTCAAATACACAAAAGGTATGGAAACTTTTGTGGTTGATGCTTTAGCAAGAAGGTATGTACTTATCTTCATTTTAGATGCAAAATTGTTAAAACTTGAATATGATAAGGAATTGCATGCTAATGATGATGACTTTGCTATTGTATATGGAACATGTGAGAAATCATCGTTTGGTAAGTTCTATAAACTAGATTGGTACTTGTTTATAAAGAATAGATTTTATGTACCTACTAGTTTTATATGTAAGTTGCTTGTGTGCGATGGACATGGTGGTTTGTTGGGTAACCATGGTGTAAGGAAGACTTTTGTTGTGTTGCATGAGCGTTTGTGGGAATATCATTTGCCTTTCAATGACGTGTTGCATGAACATTTGTGGAAGTATCAATTGCCATTCATTGATGTGTTGCATGAACGTTTGTGGGACTATCATTTGCCCTTCATTGAGTTTGCATATATTTGGAGTAGTCATTCTGGTGTCAAGAAAATATTAGACATTTTGTATGAACATTTATGTTGGTCTAAGATGAAGAGAGATGTCAATTGTATTTGTGGCAGGTGCATTACATGCAGAAAGGCCAAATTTATACTTTTGCCACATGGGTTGCATACGCTCTTACCTATTCCTAGTGAGTCATGTGTAGACATATCTATGGACTTTGTTTTGGGGCTGCCTAGGAAAGAAAGGAGTAGAAATTCTATTTTTGTGGTTATGGATGGATTTATAGAGTTTGCATATAACAGGACCATGCATACTACCACTTTATATTCTCCTTTTGAAATTGTTTATAGACTTAATCTATTTACTCCTTTAGATTTAATATCTTTATCTGTTGACAACAGGAGTAGCTTAGATGGATGTTCTCAAATTCTTGAACAAATTAATGACAATGCATATGAAATCAATGATAATGTTACTAACATTTTTCCCTTTGATCCAGGTGGAGATTCGAGGTCGAATCCTTTTGAGGAGAGGGAGAATGATGGGAACCAAGGTGGGCCTAGTCTTAAAGATATGTTGCAAATACCAGATGGATCAAATACAAGTTCAAGGGCTTAAACGATGAAGATTATGCTTTGATTCATTTCATAAGCTATGGAAAGGGCAACAACATGACTTATAGGCTTTGGACACTTGAAGACTTTCAACTTATTTAATTAATTTCAAGGACCTATTTTATTTGCTTAGAATAATTGGGTTTATGCCTATGCAAGGGCATATTGGGAAAGTTATTATTTTATTGAACTAGGGTTAGGGTTACTGTAGCGAGTTACTGTAGCTCTGTACTGTAGCCGCGGCACTGTTCATCCAGGGGCACTTTTGGAAGATGGGGGGGTTTATTTTGGCTAGGGTTTCATTATGTTTTGCTTTAAATACTCTATGTGGCCACATTTTAATCAGATTATGAAGTTTATGAAATTTGATGAATTTATTCATTGTGAGTTGAGTTTTACTCCTCTTGTTCTTAATTGAACTTTTGAACTTATCAAAGGTAAATCACAACCTTTGTGGCGTTCCTCCTTTGTAATCTGGGTTCTTGAGACGGGTTCTTCAGCGGGTCTAGATTTTAATATAATCTAGGTTCTTGAAACGAGTTCTCATCGGGTCTAGGTTCTCCATCCATTGACTTGATTTTGGCTTTCTTGGGGAGTTTTCAAATTGATTGTGGGTTCAAGGGATTTCATTCCCGCGGGTTCATATCAGGGTGTGTTACATCTCTCTCTCTCTCTCTCTCTCTCTCTCTCTCTCTATATATATATATATATATATATTTATTGAATGTTTATTTTTGGATACTTAATCTCTGAAATATAATGGTAGAAAAATTAAAATATATAGTATTTCTATACCATGACACGGATGATGTATGTTTGTATCTATCATTGAATGGTGGTGTTTCTACAACATGAAAAAGGTCATGGAAGGGGAGACATTCACGATCCTAGTTGTTGGCAATAGGAAATCTGTAAAGTCCCATGGAATCCTTCAAAAATAAATTGAAGTTGAATGAGAGCCGATATGATCCTTGGTTAGCTTTGAGCTCTTTTGCTCCTCTCATTGGAAATCTCCCCCCCCCCCCTCTCTCTCTCTCTCTCTCTCTCTCTCTCTCTCTCTCACTCACAACTTTTTACCCTTTGTTCGCTAAAATTATAAGATTGACCCTAAATAACACTTAGAGGAGTGAATAGGTGTATGTCACAATTATTTATCCAATTTTAACTCATGTCCAATATTAGCAATGGAATAGACATATAAATATGAATTATAACGCAAAACAAGACAACCAAAAGATTGACCCTAAATAACACCTAGAGAGAGGGCCAGCCGGATGCGGAGGCCCGCCACCTAGCCCTACTTTCTACAAGAGCACAAGTGTTTTTGTCCATTTGAAGTGTTTGCCTTTTCCATAATGAATAAACACTTTATTTTTTCTATAAGGACACATGACGATTTTCAGCCCATTCTTTTTTTTTATTATTTTTTTAAACATGTTTGGGCATTAGAATAGAGGTGAATGAATGAATTTGAGTCCTAGGTTCAACTAGTGATTAGTCAATTTAAGATATGGATGATGGATGCCATTGAAAGTTCATATGTGATGACCCATCAAGGACTAACTCTAGAAGGGAATGCTAACTAATGATCATCATTTAATGTGCATATAAGTAAGAAAAGTCCATGGTCTAAATCGCTCAATTCTCATGAAATGGATGCATTGCTCTTTTATAAAAAGAGTTTTAGGCATCATGTACACATAGATAACAAGGAATAAGAATCTAGATGATCATGCAATGCAAGTAAACTTGAGGACTCGAGAAGTGTACATACAATGTCATCTTTCCTTGCTCTCCTTCAAGATGGTGCTACTCGACTTTACATCCTCTTCAATTTTTTATTTTTATAAATATGGGAAACAAAAAAACATAGAAGTTGAAGAGATATTGGACAATTGAATGGAAAATATCCAATATGACCAACTAGTATGACGCACACACTCCAATGGCCTTCCTAAGTAACTCAAACATTAGACCATCTAAAGATTTAGTAAATAGGTCGGCCCAATTATATATTTTTTTTTAATAAACATGTGACATAACTAATAGGGGTATAATCAGTTCGGTTCGGTCTAATTTTGAACATATTTTGAAACCGAGCCAGTCTAAGTTGGTTTTGGAATTATGAAAACCGATACATACTGATTCATATAGGAAATCGGAACTTAGGTTTTTCGGTTTTGGTCCAATTCGGTTTGGTTTTATATTATACCAAAAATGAATAAAAATGTACTTATCAAAACATATTTATCCTTGATATATATATATATATATCAAAAGTGTACTCTTATAAGTATACTATGTAAGTATGTCACTTAATATATAAGGATAAATAGTAACATATTAATAACTTAATATTAATATTCATGTTTAAGAGAGTTTATATCTAGGAAGCATAAATAATAATATTAAAATTTCATGTTATATCAGTGTTATAATATGCATAATATATATAGCATATAATATTTAAAATATATATTTCGGTTTAGTTCAGTCCAAATTGGCTTTCAAAACATGACAATCGGCACCGAATCAATTCTCAATCAATTTCGGTTCCTAGGAATCAAAACAGGGTCGGGACGGTCTATTCGTTTAGTTTTTAAATTTTTTTTTTTTACAATCCTAATAATTTAGAAAAGATGCAGTAAAATAAAAATACAAAATAAAATAAAATGCAAAATGCATATCCTAGGTAAAATGAATGTGCATGAAGTGCAACCTAGGCATGCCATGGGACTCTATCTTGAACCCTCCTTTTTCACCCAAAGTCTCTTAAACTTGGGTGAACTCGAGTGTACGTGGTGTTAGGTCGGTCACCAATTATTTGAGTTTCTATTTTCTTACCTTGAGTAAGAGAAGTATACAACTCATGAAACTTTGTACCCATGAGTTTAATTTGCTTAGTCAAAGCTATCACTTGATTTTCAACAATAAGTTTTTTCATTTTAGGGTGCACCTTTCTTGGACCAAATTTGAGGGGATATTAATTTGAAACAATTTGATCTCATGTGCCTAACAACTCCACAATAGTGACACTTAGGATCAAACTTGGCTTGAGTTTGTTTCTTAGGAGGAGCCATGGACTTGGACATCACACAAGCATCTAAACACATACTTTTGCCCTCTTCCATGCATGCCACGTTGGCATTGGCTTCCTCAACTTCCATAGCCTTCAGAAATAAAACTTTTGCATTAGAGTTAAGAGCAATATGTGAAGAATAAGGAATAGGCCAAACAGAATTTTGAAATCCCAAGCCTACGTGTCTTGATTACTGATGCAAATCAGGAGGGAAATATTGATGCGGATATTGATGCAGAGGCAAATCCGGAAAGGGATAATTTAAATCCATAATCAACGGAGCTGATGTGGATGTTCGGCTATGCAGAGGAGTTTCGGAAGTTTACGTTTTTAGAAGTCTAATTATTCGGATTCTATTGTTGGTCAATTCTGTTTATTTCGTCCGAGTTTATTGCTTTCCTAGTTTATTTTTCCTAGTTTTTTGCTTTCCTAGTTGGAGTTGGAAGATTGTAATGTTGATTTGATACTTAAGGAAGTAATGAAAAATAAGGAAGGCAATTGTGGATGTTGCCCATTCGAGGTTTTCGAATTTTTGTTGGTGTGATTCCAACGCTGCAGAGCGATTCTGCATTGGCCCGACTTTTGAGTTCGATGAGAGATTGAATCTGGAGGTTAGACATCATTTTGGCATCAGAGAAAGGTTCCTTCACTACGAAGTTCTTCGTCTCATGCCTGTAACCCGCAGTGGTACTTCATACGCCATGGCAAATAACCCAAACCCGAACAACCCAAATCCAAACGACCAAAATCCCATCAACCAAAACACAGACCAGCCCCAGTTGCAGCACCAAATCAACCAACTCACCACAGTCGTAGAGCAAATCAATCATTGGCTTGATGTTATGGATGAGCGTTACGTGCGAGAGGAGTATGGCCTTTTCAATTGAAGAGGGTGTGGAGCAGTTCATGGGGGAAGAGTGGACGAGAGTGAAGGAGATGCGGAGGAAGAGGGGGACGAAGAAGAATATCAGGAGCTTGAGAATCATGGGTTGCGAGTCCAACATCATAGGCGGAACTTTCGCCGAGGACATGCCGAACATGGTGCAAATTATCAACCTTTTGATGAACTGACCAAGAGAATGAAGATGGATGTGCCAGATTTTCATGGGAAGTTAGAACCCAATGCCTTCGAGGACTGGTTAACAGCAATCGAGGATTATTTCGATTGGTTCCCTATTTCAGAGGATAGGAAGGTTCGTTACGTTCGGATGAAATTGAAGGGGCATGCACGAGCATGGTGGGGAAGTGTGGAAGAACAGTTATGTCGTCCTCGACGTCCTGCAATTTCCAATTGGGAGGAGATGAAGGAGCGACTGAAGGAAAAGTATTTGCCCATTGATTATGAGCAAATGATGTTTGAAGAGATGTTGCAGCTCAGGCAGGGGTCATTGAGTGTCAATCAATTTACGGACCGCTTCCATGAGTTGACTGTCCACAGCAAGATCATGGAAACTGAACAACAAACTTTAGCTCGATACCGCACTGGCTTACGGAGCGAGCTACTTAGAGAAATGTGGACTGCTCGCTTAATCAACGTATAGGAGGCATACCAGTTGGCTCTTCGTATTGAGAAACAAACAGGTTCTACAGTCGAGAGGAAAATGATGTCGACAGATGCAAGACAAGAACATGTTACTCCACCTCCATTCCAAAGAGCACTAGTTCCGAAAGATCACTTTAGAGGCTCGGGGAGTGGGGATTTGAAAGGGAAAACAAAAGTTACCAGTGAAGGACCCCAGTGTTATAAGTGTAAAGGCTTTGGACAGTATGCTGTCATGTGTCCTACAAGAGATAAGAAACTAGCCTTTATATGTGAGAATGAGTTATTAGTGGTGGAAGCTGATGAAGACACAGAGGGGGAGGAGTCCAATGAAGATAATCATAGTGAAGAAGAGCATTTGGATGCGTCGGAATTACCCAGCTGCGTGATCAAGAGAGTATTGACGAGATCAAAAAGAGAACTCCAAGCCAATCTCGATTCGTTGCGCACCAATATCTTTCACACACGAATGGAGCATAATGGTCGAGCTTTGAATGTCATTATTGATAATGGGAGTGGTATGAATGTGATTTCTGAAACTGTTGTCGAACGTTTGGGACTAAAAACAGAGAAGCACCCCACTCCCTATCGGATTAGTTGGGTTAATGAAACTAACTCGTTTGTTTTCGGAAATGAGATGAGATGAGATAAGATTAAAGTTAAAAATTTGAATAAAATATTATTAAAGTATATTTTTTAATATTATTATTGTTTTGGGATTTGAAAAAGTTGAATTGTTTATTTTATTTTATATTGGAAGTTGAGAAAATTGTAATGATTAGATGAGATGAGATGAGATGAGATGAGATGTTTTCTCAAAACAAACGAGGCCTGATTCAGTCCTAGTGAAGCGATGTTGATTGATTAAATTTTCATTGGGAAAAAAATATGGATGAAGCTTGGTGCGATGTAATTCCCATGACCGTTTGCCACATGTTATTGGGACACCCATGGCTCTATGATCGGAAGGTTCTTTATGATGGGTATGCTAACACTTACTCCTTTAATTTTAAAGGTAAAAAATTTGTTTTGGATCCTCTACAGGTTTCGGAATTTGAGACAAAGAAGGAAGCTTGCCCAGTTTTGACGATGCGACAATTCACTCGAGTTATGCATGAGGGCAATCTGGTGTTAATGGTAGTCAGACGTGAGGGAAAGCAAGGGGACGGTAATGTTCCAGTGGAGCTCTCGACATTGCTGGAAGAATTCCAGGATATCATGCCAGATGAAATGCCGAATCAACTACCTCCAATGAGAGAGGTACAACATGCTATTGACTTGATCCTTGGCTCGACTTTGCCTAATGTACCACACTACCGAATGAGTCCAACAGAAAATGAAGAGCTTAGCCGACAAATTCAGCAGTTGCTAGACAAAGGGTTTATTCAAGAAAGCCTTAGCCCCTGTGCTGTCCCAGTTTTATTGACGCCAAAGAAGAATGGTAGTTGGAGGATGTGTGTGGATAGCCGCGCAATCAAAAAAATAATCGTGAAATACCGATTTCCCATTCCATGTCTTGACGACATGTTGGATTTACTAAATGGCTCTTCTATTTTCACTAAGATCGATCTACGGAGTGGTTATCACCAAATTCATATACGGTTGGGTGATGAATGGAAGACGGCTTTCAAGACAAAAGATAGTTTGTTTGAATGGTTAGTTATGCCTTTTGGATTAACCAACGCGCCAAGCACTTTCATGCGTGTCATGATGCAAGTTCTCAAACCATGTTTGGGAAAATTTGTTGTTGTGTACTTTGATGATATATTAATTTTCAGCCGAAGTGTGCAGGATCATTTGAGCCACGTTGAGCAGGTAATGAAGGTCTTGAAAGCTGAACAACTCTTTATTAATAAGGAGAAGTGCTCATTTATGAAGAATAGTGCCAAGTTCCTGGTTTTTATCATTTCAGATCATGGAGTTGAGGCCGATCCCACAAAGGTACACGCTGTCCAGACATGGCCAATGCCCCAGAATTTTTCCGAAGTCAGAAGCTTCCACGGTTTGGCCACTTTCTATCTGCGATTTATTCGCAATTTTAGCACTATAATGGCTTTGATCGCTGAGTGTTTGAAAGAAAAAAAAAAATTGTTTGGAGTGCCGCAGCAACCAAAGCATTCACTGAAATTAAAGAAAAGATGGGGCAAGCACCAGTGCTCAAGTTGCCAGATTTTTCTAAAATTTTTGAAGTAGTTTGTGATGCTTCGCATGTGGGAATTGGAGGTGTTTTGAGTCAAGAAGGCCATCCCATTGCTTTTTACAGTGAGAAGCTTAACGACACTCACAGACGTTATTCAGTTTATGATATGGAATTTTATGTGTTAATACAAATGTTTAAGCATTGGCAACCCTATTTAATCCATAGAGAATTTATTCTTTATACAGACCATGATTCTTTGAAACACTTAAATTCTCAAAGCAAGCTAAATGCATGACATGCTTGTTGGATGGATTATTTGCAGCAATTTGAATTTGTTATTAAGCATAAGTCAGGGATTGAGAATAAGGTGGCTGACGCCTTAAGCAGGAGACCTCATTTGTTACAAATATCTTCCACTAATGCTGCAGAATTCGAAAGTCTAAAAACAGAGTATGCCAATGATGAAGATTTCGACAATGTATGGAGTGATCTGTCCAATCATGATCGCCCATCTGGTAGTGATTATATGTTGCACGAGGGATTTTTATTCTTCAAGTCATGCCTATGCGTTCCGCGTGGGTCCTTTCAGGAGTTTCTAATTTTGGAACTCCACAACGGGGGTTTAGCTGGACATTTCGGGTATGATAAGACTTGTGCTATTGTGGTTGATCGGTTCTATTGGCCTCGGATGTGGAGGGATGTACATACATTGGTTGATCAATGCCAAATTTGCCAACTCAATAAGGGAACCAAGCATCAGGCAGGACTCTATACGCCACTTCCCATTCCAGACAAACCATGGCAGCATATTAGTATGGACTTTGTTCTTGGGTTGCCAAAAACTCTTCAGCAACACAACTCAATTATGGTGGTGGTAGATCGTTTTTCCAAGATGTCCCATTTTATTCCATGTCATAAAACATTTGACACATCCAAGGTTGGAGCAATATTCCTGCAGGAGGTTGTCAGTTTGCATGGTATTCCGGTTTTCATCGTGTCTGATAGAGATGTCAAATTTGTAAGTTATTTTTAGAAGACCTTGTGGTCGAAAATGGGGACAAAGTTGATGTTTTCAAGTGCATTTCATCCACAACTGATGGCCAAACCGAGGTAACGAACAAGAGTTTAGGGAATTTATTACGTTGTCTTGTCGCGGATCATGTTACCAGCTGGGATATGGTACTTCCTCACGTCGAGTTTGCCTTTAATAACTCTGTTAACAAATCAACAGGCTGTGCTCCTTTCGAAGTGGTTTATGGATTTCGACCAAGCACTCCACTTGATATCAACTCGTTACCGTTGCCACCCAGGCCAAGCGAGGCTACCTTCGACTTTTCTAGCTATATGCGAAATGTTCACGAAGAATGCAAATGGCGCCTTAGTTTCCATACAAATTCCTATGCAGCTTCAGCAAACTCAAAACGTAAGATCGGCAATTTAACGAAGGTGATATGGTTCTTGTTTGTTTAAGGCTGAAGCGTTTTCCTCCGGGGAGTTTTAACAAGCTTCATGCGCGCCGAGCAGGTCCTTTTAAAGTTACCAAGAAATTGGGAACTAATGCATATGTTATTGAGTTACCCTTTGATTTTGGTATTAGCCCTGTGTTTAACATAGAAGACCTTACTGCATTCAAAGGTGATGTCAATGAATTTTCTGCATTACCAGTTCCAGAGGTAACACCAGTTCTACGAGTACTAGAAAATACAGCACCACAAGATGAGATTGCTGCCATTCTTGACCATCAATTTGTTTCGACACGTCAGGGAGGATACTACAAGTTCTTAATCCAGTGGAAGAATCGTCCGAATTCGGACTTTGTTTGGTTGCAAGCGTCGGAACTCAAGCGTTTACATCCACATCTATTTGCTGCTTACATTCAGCAAAACTTGCCGGAGTCAAGTTCTTTAGGAGAGCTGGCAATTGATGCAAATCAGGAGGGAAATATTGATGCGGATATTGATGCAGAGGCAAATCTGGAAGGGGATAATTTAAATCCGTAATCAACGGAGCTGATGTGGATGTTCGGCTATGCAGAGGAGTTTTGGAAGTTTACGTTTTTAGAAGTCTAATTATTCAGATTCTGTTGTTGGTCAATTCTGTTTATTTCGTCCGAGTTTATTGCTTTCCTAGTTTATTTTTCCTAGTTTTTTGCTTTCCTAGTTGGAGTTGGAAGATTGTAATGTTGATTTGATACTTAAGGAAGTAATGAAAAATGAGGAAGGCAATTGTGGATGTTGCCCATTCGAGGTTTTCGAATTTTTGTTGGTGTGATTCCAACGCTGTAGAGCGATTCTACATTGGCCCGACTCTTGAGTTCGATGAGAGATTGAACCAGGAGGTTAGGCATCAATTACACTTTTGAACACTTACCATCTTGTCGAGCTTATCACTTGAGAATTTGTTTAAATTATTGAGGCACTCTTTAAGCCTCTTCTCAAGTGTTTTATTTTATTCAATAAGCATAGTATTTTCAGACTCAAGATTCTCAATTAAAACATGTGATTCATTCACTTTTGCAACCAAGCCTTCTCTATCGAGATCAACAACATTCAACTTTTTCAAAAGTTTCTTATTCAATTTTTTCAGCTTAGAGATAATTCTTCAAACAATTCATTATAACATCTTGCAGGTCTTCTAAACCTTCTTCATTTTCATCATCACTAAATTAACTTTTATAGGACATGGATTAATCCATGGATGATTCAAGTTTATCTAAGCATGAATCACAATCAAATGATGCACCAAAAGCAAGAAAATTATGTTGCACCATCAGAAAATACGTCACATTTTTCAGATTCAGATTTAGATTCATCCCTAAGTGAGGCGTTCAAGGCCTTTTCTTTGGATTTTATATGGTTAGGACACTCTATTAGGATGTGACTCAAGGACAAAGGGCACTCTATTATAATTAAGGCCCCATTTGGATTGTAAGTCTCATCTCATTTCATCTTATCTAATCTCATTTCATCTCATCTCAATATCCAAACATTACAAACACAAACACTTTTTTAATTTTTAATTTTTAATTTTTATCTAATCATTACATAATCGTTACAACTTTTTCAAACTTCCAAATAAAATATAAAAAGTAATTCAACTTTTCCGAATCTAAAAAAATTATATTCTAACAATATTTTAACTTTATCACGTTTTTATTAAACTTTTCTCTCTCATTTTCTAAAATTTCATAAAATATATTAATTTAAACTATTCTATTATTATTCACAAATTATTTAATTATTATTCACATTTCATCTCATCTAATCTTACAAACCAAGCTTCAGGACTCGTTTGATGCCTTGACTGCGCTCAGCTTAGCTAAGATCGATTCAAATTTAGATCTGTTCTAAGAGCATCCTCATTGGCTTCGCCAAATGAGGAGATTAGCTAAAATTTAGATAATTTGTATAAAAAAAAAATCTCTATATTGAATTGGTCATCTCTAAAATAATTTAAATTTTTACTATAATAATTGACCAAATATAAAAAATCACAGTTGATTCATCAAACATTAAAATAATAATTTCCAACTCCAACTACACACTCGGGAATGGCAACAAAACGCGGGAATATTTCTCACCCGCAACTCTTTCTCCACTTTCTCTCTGTCTCTCTCTCACTCCCACTCCCACTCCTGATTCGCAGGCCCTCCACAACCCATGGCTGCGCCCCTCCACGACCTCTCTCTCTCTCTCTCACTCCCACTTCCGATCTGTAAGTTATTTTTGCTGTTCTCGATTTTTTTCTTATGAATTTCTTCTCCATTTTTCTTACTCCACTCTCTCTCTCTCTCCCACTCTCGATCTGTAATGAAGTGATTTTGGGATTGAATTTCTTCTCGACTTTTTGTCTTCTCAATTTTTTTCCTACCCACGATTTTTTTCTTATGAATTTCTTCTCCATTTTTCTTACTCCACTCTCTCTCTCTCCCCCCGTGTATGCTCTTCTCTTGTTTTGATGCTATATAGTGGGTGTACAGGAGGGCTTGAAATTACAATGATGCTTCTTTGTGGCTAGGATGTATGAAACCATGCCCACGCTTGTCGCTTCTTTACTCTTTTTCTTTTTCCTACATTTGTGTTGTGTAACATCATGGTTGGTTCTTCTCACTGAGCCAAGTTGGAGTAAGTTTTACATCATACCAAAGTCTTTTTACACTTTACACAGAACGGAACAATATTATTGCAATTAGGGCAGTTTTTTCTAGTCATGTGAAGGTAGAGTACTCTTGACAAGCTATAGGGCAGTTTGTAATGAATCCTTGTGATTCTACCGTGGCTGGTGTAAAATGGAAATGGTGATGCGTGGAATGAATAATAGAATGCACAGGCAGTGTTTGTAGAAATGAGCAAGTGCTAGTTGGGTCCTGACTTTTGTGGGTCCTGACTCTTTAAATGTATGAACCATGATTGCATAATGGACTCAGCTGACTTCAACTTGTATTTTGGTGTAGATAAAAAATATTAAATAAGAAGAGTCAAATATATATATATATATATATATATGAAAGTAGTTAATCACTGATGATGCAATTGCAAAGAAATTACACAAAGCATAGAATGAGATTTATTTTATATGGCTTTTGTGGGTCCTAACTCTTTCCTTTTTTTATGGAACTTGCTGCATTTCAATATGTAATATGTAATTTCTTGTGTCATCTCATTCTTGCTTACTATTTTGATTGTCTCCCCTACTTAAATTGTTGTGTTGACTTTATTACTTGCTGACTTTTTATGAAGGATGGATTCACACTTATTGGACGATCCTTTTTTCACCACACTCTTGCAAAGTGGTGGAGAAGGTATTAATAACCCCCCATGGCTAGTGTCTTGCATGATAATGTTGAGGTCGACGTTGACGTGACACAACCCGAAGGGGATGTAAGGGTACGAACTAAACTATCCCAATGGGGTGTGTCCTTCACCGTGGAGGAAGACAACCTCATTGTATCAGGGTGGCTCAACATTAGCATAGACGCTATTATGGAGACTGATCAAAAGTCCACCCAATTGTGGATAAGAATCCATGAGTACTTCAATACTTATAAAAAACCTAATTGGCCTGAACGTTCTGTGGCGTTGTTGACTAATCGATGGTCAACCATCCAAAAAGCCACAAACAAATTTTGTGGTTGCTTGGCCCAAGTCGAATCAATACATCCAAGCGGTACTAATGAACAAGACAATGTATGTTTCTAATTATCATAAATTTGGATTGTAATATGTATTAATATTCTTATGATTGTTGTTTAGATTGAGAAGGCAAAGTTAATGTACCGATCGACACAAAAAGGCAACTATAATTTGGACCATTGTTGGAACCTATTGAGGCACCAACCAAAGTGGCAAGTGCATATGGATAATTTGCCAACAAAGAGAAAGAAAGGCTGCTCTACCGTTACAGCTACTAATGCCACGGATGTAGAGGTTTGTGAGAGCATGTCTATCAATTTGGAGAGGCCACTAGGCAAGAAAGCTGAAAAAGAAAGGGAAATAAAAAGAAAACGTAAAGAATCTTCACATGTTGACTTTGATGAAAGGTTTGATGCAAGGTTAAGCCACATGGAAAGTGATAGGAAGATAACGATGATTGAGCGACGGGAGGCGGTAAGTCAGGCTGATAGGGACAGGACTGAGATTATAGAACTTAAGAAGAAGATGGAGATGGAAATTATAAGTATGAATGTTGATAACATGAATGCGGTGCAGCGAGAATACTTCAAGTCACTTCAAATGGAAATCATAGAGAAATGTAGGAATGAATTGAATCAAATGTAGTTGCTAGAGGAGGGAGAAGTGAATCAAAGAGTTGTTGTTTGTGCACACCTGGTAATATATTGTTCATTTTGCTGTTTTTTGTAGTTGTTGTTTTTTGTCAATTCTGAGATTAATATTGCTTAATACTGAGCTTAATTCTGTGTTTTTTGTGGGTACTACTCATTTTGGATTTTGCTACTGAGTTTTATTGAATACTAGTAACAGTTTTGTGGATAGATTTTGTAACTCATCATGTGGATGTTTTTTGGAACTTCATGACATATGTATATTTTTTGGGTTTAGCATAGCAAATGTATGTAACAACTCATGTGGAAGGAGTTGCTTTTTTTTGTAACTGCTGTTAATCTAGGGGTTTCTTTTTGTGTTGCTGTACATGGTATGTTGTTAAATCGAGTACATAGATCAGCTGTGATTTTCGCATCAAAGGAAGTACTTGAATTTATTTTACAACCCTTTTAATTTTCCCCTAGCTTGATGGTATTCTTTTTCCCTGAGCTTAATTTGCTGTGGGTGTTTCAGTTTTACAGCCATTTGTTTGGTATGGTGGTCCAAAATGTGAAGTGGCCCGTTCATGGAAACACCTGGTAGTGTTATTTTATATACGTGAGGGAAATTAAGATATATACATGAATACTAGTATGTTGCTAGACATAGTAAGTAAAGATTTATCAAATGTTGGAAGTGCTAGAGATACTAATTGATCAAATGTTGGAAGTGCAGATTTATGTCTCTGTTTTTTGTAATTTAAGATGGCGTTGGATCTTAAAAGGTCTTGTAGGTGCAGATTTTTTATTGACACAGAAATAGATAAGTTTTTAGATATTTGATTAGTGAATAAGAAATTTAGATAAAAATTTAGATAAGTTTAATTTCAATTTTTCGTTATTAGCATTAAATGACATTTGAAAATATGATTTTTTTAATATTAATTTAATTAGAATATAATTATTATTAATATTAAAATAGTAGAATTATAAAATGTGATATAAATAAATTAAATAAAAAAATTATTAGTTTAATAATATTTTTTTATTATATAGAAAATGAATGATTAATTTAATATAAAGATTAAATTTAAATAAAATAGATTAATATAAAAAAAATATAATATTAACTAAATTTAAAAAAAAAATTTAATTAAAGCGACGAAAATGCTCTTTCTAGCCTGCATACACGAATGGGTTTGCATCCGTGAATAACAGCTAATTTTAATACTGTAGCATGATGTAACACGTCCCTGACATCGAACAGAGATTCCTCCCAATGTTTTATCAGATGTTATAAGAATAGTAATAAACAAACGACACTTTACATAACATTTCTTATAGCATTGGTTGTGGCTTCTCTTTTTTTATTTTTATTTTTAAATTTTAAAAATATTTTTTTAAATTTATTTATATTAATTTATATATTTTTACATAATTATAAATAGTGTTTTTTTAAATTTATTTTTCAAATATTAATTTATTATTTTTTTCTCTCTCCTACTCATTAAAATCAACATTATAGAATTTATATTAAGATAATTTTGATATATAAAATTTGTATTAAATGGATAATACAAAGTAGATGTTAATTATAAAATATATATAAAAAATAATTTTAGAAAATAAATAAAAAATAAAAAAATAATAATATTTTATTATTATTTAATTCAAAGATGTATAAATCAATATGAGAGTTTTTTTTCATATGTAAAATTATTCTTCAAAAATGATGATTTTGTATGAGAAGATGTATAAACCACTACCAATACTCATGTCATCAATGAAGAAATTGTTTCTCAAAAAAACAAAAAAAAAAACTCCTACCTCTCTCTGTCTCTCCCTCCCTGTTTCTCGTCCTTCTTCCCCAAGCCGTCTGTAACCAAGCCAGCCTTCCCGTTCCATCATCGTGCCATCTCGAACGGTAACAAAGGCAGCTTCACGACACCCACTGAAATTGGCATCGCAATATGCACCTAATTAATATCTGTTCGCAATCGGAGCCAATTTCTAACTTCGATCTGTTAGACTTAAATAAAATTCTCTAATGCGGAATAACACTTTAGAAATGAGAATTAAAGGGTTTAATGCCAAGAAATCTTACCTCCAGCCATTGATGCAATTCACTGTAAAAGTTTCAGTTTTCACTGTGTTTGGCTCTTCCAAACTCTTCTCTACTCTATTTAGATGGTGTATTACCGAAGGGAATTGAGTGAGTGAGTTTGGGGACCAAACACATGTATTTATAGCCGAAATCCCCATCAAATTTCGGGTTTACGTATCTCACGTGATCCTATTTTCATGGGATCAGTTTTTCAATTGATGGAGGAGTGTTTGACCACTTAAAGGACTCTTAAGATGATAGACTCTCACTCACGAACGTCTTCATGAGTAAGAATCGGTCAACATTCTCTCACTTGGTCAACACTCCTGATCTTAAACCCATCAATAATCTTCATTTAAGTAATAAATACATGAATCATGGCGATAGGTCCTCTAATGACAAGTATTACCTTCCATGTATTACTATGTATTCATTCTTTACAATTTATGTGGGAACAATTTCTTAATGAATAAACCCTATGTTTATTCTTGGTCCAATACAGATAAATTTTTTCAAAAATAAATTAAGGTGCACATTAATATGAGAAAAGAACATCAAAATGATTAAGAATTTCATTAAAAATAACATTGTTCATACAATGAAAAACTACATAATGGAACCAAGTCTCATATTCACTATATGATCCTTGAATTTCAACGGTGGCATGCCCTTAGTCAAAGGATCAGCGATCATTAATTCAGTGCTTACGTGCTCAATGACCACTTTATTTTCTTTAACACGTTCCCTTATGGCTAAATATTTAATGTCGATGTGTTTACTCCGACTCCCACTTTTGTTATTCTTAGCCATAAAAACAGCAGCTGAATTGTCGCAATACATTCTCAATGGCCTAGAGATTGAATCCATAATTCTAAGCCCAGAAATGAAACTCTTAAGCCATACACCATGTGAAGTAGCCTCAAAACAAGAGACGAACTCGACTTCCATAGTAGAAGTGGCAGTCAAAGTCTGCTTGGCACTCCTCCATGATATAGCTCCACCGGCCATCAAAAATATGTATCCTGATGTTGATTTGCGTGAATCAACACAGCCAGCAAAGTCAGAATCTGAGTAGCCAATTACTTCCAGATTGTTCGTTCGTCTATACATAAGCATGTATTCTTTGGTCCCTTGAAGGTACCTCATTACTTTCTTTGCAGCTCTCCAGTGGTCTAAACCCGGATTACTCTGATATCGTCCTAACATTCCCACAGCAAATGCAATGTCAGGTCTTGTACAGACCTGAGCATACATTAGGCTTCCGACAGCAGAAGCATATGGAATGTTCTTCATTTGTTCTCTTTCAAGGTCGTTCTTTGGGCATTGATTCAAATTGAACCTATCATCCTTCACAATGGGAGCTACACTTGGTGAACAATCCTTCATCCGATATCTCTCAAAAAATTTATTAATATAGGTTTCCTGAGACAGACCCAAGATGCCTCGAAATCTGTCTCTATGGATCTTAATGCCAATGACATAAGATGCCTCACCCATATCCTTCATATCAAAATTTTTAGAGAGGAATTGTTTCACTTCATGCAGCAAACACTTATCATTGGTTGCTAGCAAAATGTCATCCACATATAAAACAAGAAAACATATTTTACTCTCACTGACCTTCTGGTATATACATTGATCCATAACGTTTTCTACAAAACCGAATGAAGAAATTACATTATGGAATTTCAAATACCATTGGCGAGATGCTTGTTTTAAACCGTATATGGATTTCTTGAGCTTGCAAACCAATTGCTCACCATCACTAGAGGGGAATCCTTCAGGCTGTTTCATGTAAACCTCATCCTCTAGATCTCCATTGAGAAATGTTGTTTTCACATCCATTTGTTGCAATTCAAAGTCAAAATGGGCTACTAATGCCAAAATAACACGCAAGGAATCTTTCTTAGATACGGGAGAGAAAGTCTCCGTGTAATCGATTCCTTCTTTCTGAGTGAATCCCTTAGCAACGAGTCTTGCCTTGTATCTCTCAATGTTGCCTAATGAGTCTCTTTTGGTTTTAAAGACCCATTTACATCCAATGGCTTTTACACCATTAGGCAACTCAACAAGATCCCAGACTTCGTTACTCTTCATGGAATTCAACTCTTCCTTCATGGCATTGTACCATAATTCTGATTCTTTGCAACTCATGGCTTGTGAAAATAACTCGGGATCATTTTCGGCTCCAATGTTATAGTCAGATTCTTGCAGATACACAACATAATCACTAGGAATTGCTGATCTTCTTGCTCTAACAGATCTTCTTAATGTTGCACCATCATCTTCCTGAGAAGTAGTATGTGGTTCAACTTGTTGTTCAAAAGTTGTTGGCAACTCTTGAACTACCTGATCTACTAGAGTGTCGTCAGCAACTTGTGGAACATCAATGATTGGTAGTTCAACACCAGTTGGTACTTGAGGGGTGTTGTAAACAATAACCAATCTATCACTTGAAGTGGAAGGTTGAGATTCTGAATGATCATTCTCAGAAACTATGTTCCTGGTTTGATCGCTCCCACTGATCAAGTCATTCTCAAGAAACTTTGCATTTCTTGATTCCACAATCCTAGTACTGTGAGATGGACAATAAAATCTATAACTTTTAGACCTTTCAGCATATCCAATGAAATACCCACTAATGGTCCTTGGGTCTAGTTTCTTCTCTTGTGGATTATAAATTCTCACCTCAGACGGGCATCCCCAAACGCGCATATGTCGCAAACTTGGTTTCCAACCTTTCCATAATTCAAATGGCGTTTTAGAAACAGCCTTGGTTGGAACTCGGTTTAATATATACACTGCCGTCTTAAGTGTTTCAGCCCACAATGATTTAGGAAGATTGGAGCTGCTAAGCATACTCCGCACCATGTCCAATAATGTTCGGTTTTTTCTTTCTGCTACACCATTCTGGTCCGATGAACCAGGCATGGTGTATTGGGCAACAATCACATACTCTTGAAGAAACTTTGCAAATGGCCCAGGTGCTTGTCCATTCTCAGTGTATCTACCATAATATTCTCCACCTCTATCTGATCTCACGATCTTAATTTGTTTACCGCATTGTTTCTCTACTTCAGCCTTAAAGATTTTAAAGGCATCTAATGCTTCGTTCTTGTTATGAAACATGTAGAGATACATATATCGTGAGTAATCATCTATAAAAGAGATGAAGTATTTCTGACCATATGAGTCCATGTCTGGATTACATATATCAGTATGTATGATCTCTAATATGTCTGAACTCCTATTGGCACCTTTCTTTGACTTGTTGGTCTGCTTTCCCTTTATGCAGTCCACACAAGTCTCAAAATCAGTAAAATCTAGAATATTAAGTACCCCTTCATTTACTAATCTTTTAATCCTATCTATGGAGATATGGCCTAATCTCTGGTGCCATAATTTAGAGGAATCCTCATTAATAACACATCTTTTAGTGCCAGTGTGAACATGCATTGAATCATAAGTGGTATTATTTTGTAAATTAATGCAGTAAAGACCATCAGACAAAGTACCATTCCCAACACAATCAGATTTATAAAATAAACTGAATGATGAATTTGAAAAATTAAAGGAATATTCAAAAGGTACTAGTCTTGAAACTGAAATCAAGTTTCTAGAAAAACTTGGAACATAAAAGGTCTTCTCCAACTTTAAAACAAAACCACTAGATAAAATTAAATAGCAAGTTCCAACAGCTTCCACATGCGAGCCCATCTTGTTTCCTGCTAAGATGCTTCGCTCACTTCCCACTGGCTTCCTTAGGTTTTGCAAACCCTGCAAGGAATTCGAAATGTGGATTGTTGATCCAGAATCAATCCACCATGTGTTAATATTGACATTAACCATATTAGATTCATAACAAACAAGTGAGGTCGAATTACCTTTGTCTGCAAGCCATTTCTGGAATTTGGCGCATTCCTTCTTCATGTGTCCCTTCTTTTTACAGAAGAAACACTTGGAATCTTTCTTAATACCACCTTGGGGAGGTATTTTGCCTTTTCCCTTCAGTTTGGCTTGATATTTGCCCTTTCCATGCGTTGCCAGCATTGCACTTTCACCCTGTTCCATCATCAGTCTCCATTCCTCTTGAACACACATGGTCATGAGTTCATTAATTGATCATTTATCCTTATGTGTATTGTAAGAGATTTTGAAGGGTCCATATTGATGCGGGAGTGTGTTCAGGATGTAGTGCACTAGGAAGGACTCCGACATTTCAACCTCGAGTTTCTTCAATTGAGCCACATTGTCCCTCATTTGCATGATGTGCTCACGCACACCTTTCACACTAGTGAGTCTTAGGGATGAGAACTTCATAATTAGGGTGCTTGCTAGAGCCTTGTCTGAAGTGACAAATTGTTCATCAATGGCTTTTAGCAAGTCTCGGACATTTTCATGCTGATCGACAGAACCACGAATACCAGCTGATATTCTAGTCTTAATGAACATCATGCTTAGGCTCATAAAGTGCGATGTCTGCTGCATTACTGGTATCAGTTACAGCTGGTGGTTCGTCTTTCCTAATAGCATAATCTATGTCCATCCACCCTAAATGAAGAAGAATTCTCTCCTTCCAGACCTTATAGTTATCTCTCTTAAGTTCAGGGATATCATAACGAATATCAGAGAAATTTGTAGGTTGTGAAACTGCATATAGATTACATGTTTATGTTAAAATTGAGGCCTAAATAAATATTCATGTTTTACCAATGTAAATCATGCTTAAAAATTGAATCTAATGATATAAAATTGCCTGTGGGCTAAATTTTTAATACCAGTAGATCCAATTAATCTATATGATAGAATTTTATCAATATAATTACTTAATTCATAATTCTGAAGGATATATTATGAATTTGATGTGTATTCTATCTTAGACTTTTATGATAAAACTATCAAATTATTTACTTCATTCATAATTCCTGTGAGTAATTTATGAATAACTTGATATTTTATCCTAATTAATAATATAAATATAATAAAAATTCCTGTGGGATAAAATTTATTATATTTATGTATAATTAATTACAATTAATGTCTAATATTCCTTATGTGATCCTAATCAATCATTATAATTTTACTTAATTAAAGATGCTGTGGCTATTCTCTAATTAACATAAAACTATATGGATCACTAGACATTTAAATTGCATAAGACTAGCTTAATATTATGAATTACATAATTTTAACTAATACTCACATGTTATAACTATGCACAAAAGATTCATAATATAAGCATAAATATTGCACAATCTAGATTATAATATTATGCATAACATTTAATCTCATGCTCTAAACTATATACTCATAAAAAATTGCATGTAAAAAGCAAAAAATTAATCAATTTATGCAAACTAAATATGAGCATAATAAACAAATATCCTCATTGCATATAATTAAAAATAAAAATAAAAAAATATAAGCACAATGGGCATAAACCCAAAAACCCACTATTCAACCCATTTAAAAATGGGAAAAAAAAATTTTCCTTTTTTTTTTTTTTTTTACTGCACCATGTAAACTACAGGTCGTTTTTCTAAAAGGAAAAAATGACTTGTTGTTTTCCCCATATCCTTAAAACAGACACAGCTCTTAAACGACATGTCGTTTTACTGAAACTCAAAACGACATGTCGTTTATCTTCATGTTTGATAAACGACCACTGAATAAAACGACATGTCGTTTTCATCAATTGAAAAACGACGTGTCGTTTTTGTCATTACACTTGAACGGGCTCCGAAGTAAAACGACATGTCGTTTTCATTAAATTGAAAACGACGTGTCGTTTAGTGGTATACGGGAATAAGAATCCTTATACTAAACGACATGTCGTTTTCATCAAAGTTGAAAACGACCTGTCGTTTAGCAGTACCGAATGAAACCAAAGCTGCTGAAAACGACATGTCGTTTTCAACAAGCCTGAAAACGACATGTCGTTCGCGTCGTCTTCTACCTCCAGACGCAGCTCGATTTTCGCGTTTTACAGTATTTTTTCACGTCAAAAAACATGTTTTAATCACAGAAAGCTTAGAAAAAATATTTCTTTATGATTTCTAAACTTCTTTCAAATAAAAAACGTCCAAAAATCAAAATCCAAAAAAAATTTCAATTCACGGCCAAAAACAGAGGAACTCGGATTTTTGAATTTAAACATCAAGACAGAGGATTTTAATGCTCTGATACCAACTGTTAGACTTAAATAAAATTCTCTAATGCGGAATAACACTTTAGAAATGAGAATTAAAGGGTTTAATGCCAAGAATCTTACCTCCAGCCATTGATACAATTCACTGTAAAAGTTTCAGTTTTCACTGTGTTTGGCTCTTCCAAACTCTTCTCTACTCTATTTAGATGGTGTATTACCGAAGGGAATTGAGTGAGTGAGTTTGGGGACCAAACACATGTATTTATAGCCGAAATCCCCATCAAATTTCGGGTTTACGTGTCCCACGTGATCCTATTTTCATGAGATCAGTTTTTCAATTGATGGAGGAGTGTTGACCACTTAAAGGACTCTTAAGATGATAGACTCCCACTCACGAACGTCTTCATGAGTAAGAATCGGTCAACACAATCGTCCTCCACAGTCGATAGCTTCAATGGGAGATTCGTACGGTCAATGTTACGACTGGTGTACTGTGTCAACGGAAACACTTCCCACCGTCAACCCCTCTAACGTCTGCAACCCTCGTGCTCCAACATTGCCTGAAGACAGCAAAGTAATTGTCGTCTGAGGAGGGCTGCAGCCCTCTGGCTTCTGCAATCGGCGTGCTAAATAAATAGCAGATATCTGAGTGCATTACCCTTTGGCAAACTGATCCTCTGCCCGTCTGCACTCAACTTTATTTCCAATCTCTCAACTCATAGGTGCTACTGTAAACCCTTGTGTGAACATCTCCTCTGCAGGTCTAGACTGTGGTGCCCCCATCTGTTTCTTTCCTGACATGTTTCCTATATAATTTCACCATGCTGAAATCAAGATGCCCCACCAGCATCTTACTACGGAAGCAGAGCTCCTCCGCGATCAAGCTTCACGACCGAAGGCTTACCATCAAGAGATCACCAATCACGGCTCTGATGACGCGCTCTTACCGGATAAGCAACGATCTCAACTCAATCCCATCTCATTTCACCGTACAATGTTTTATAAGAATTTTGTCAAACATGTGGAGTGCATTTCGAGTCACTGCCCCCCCTACCCTTGCTAATCAGATTTTGAGTTGTTAACTGTGTAGAGTGTGTTGTATACGTAGAGAGTTGCAAATATTTTTCTACTCTTTCAATTGCATATTGCCATCTACTTTTCGTGTTGATACGGTGACCAGAAATTTACCACCTTAGGTAGGCCAACCGAAGATACGGAAGGAAATTGGATTTTGATAGTTATTGATAGTTCAGGGTTGTAAAGGTTTGTTACGACTTATTTGGTGACATTTTTCTATTTCATTGATATGCTTGGGTCTGTTTCTGTTTGGCACTAAAGAAAATGAAGCTTGGGTCTGTTTCTGTTGGACATCTAGGGGATTTTCCATTTCTTTGATATGCTTGGGTCTGTTTCTGTCTAATTTCATTGACCAAATATATCCATCCCATTCAGTTACATGGAAGTTATATGCTATATGGCTCGTTCTGTTATATGGTTGCGTTTATTTTTGTCTCATCTATGCAACTTCCTTCCATTTTTGAGTTTGATCTTTTTAAACTTAACTGATGAAGAAAAATGAGATAGTTAGATAGTTGAAGAAGCAGGTGTATTTGACTAATATGATATAATACAATAAAAAGAAGAAAAGAGTTAGAGAGAAAGAGAATTAAGTCAGTGTGGTTCTTTGCTGTCTTGTTCATAGTTATTCCTATTTTTCCAGATTTAAAATAGACTGTTTATGGTTATAAAGATATGTTCTGTTGGGCACTAAAGAAAATTTGTAGTAGAATTGACTGCTTGATTTGTGTATTACCTTTAGCTTTTGTTAGTATCTTTGGAAACTTATCTAATTCTTTGACAAATGGTTTCTAAAATAATTGCTATTTACATGCATTTGTGAAAAATAACTACATTGCTTATATTAAAAACAGTATAGGTAATTGTTATGTTTTGACAACAGTAGAAAAAGTTCAAGACTTACGGTTTTCAGAACTACGATGTCCTTTGCACGATTTTTCTGCATTATTCCTCAACGCAGGAACCCCCCCCTAGAGAGGAGGAGTAGTGGCTGGATGATGAATTGAGGGTCTAGGGGCCTGTGTTTGGCATAGGCACTGGCACAAACTCGGCCATTGATCTGGATGACATCAACATGACTGGCTTGCCTCACGGAGGGGGTCGTAGCCGAGGAATTCTTGTAGGCAACATAGGGAATTGGCAGGGCCGTCAATCTCACCAGAGCTTAGCAATGCTTTGCAAACAATTGCCACCAGTGTTGCGGCACGGACATAGTTGGATGCTAAGATGTACGCTACATGCAGTTCGAAACGCAGTAGAGGCGAGGGTTCAAATAATGGGTTTGATGCAACCTTTAATAGTATTGCATAGTGTATGAAAATTTTGCAAGAAATTACCCCTCCGCTACCACCGAACCTTCGTCTTCGTGCAGTGAAACTTTTATGGGTCCTAATATTCTAACTGCCTTCCAGCACATGACTCCAGAGTTGAGATTATAGTGGGTCTGGTCGCTATACTGACCACACATCTCAGGCCCCCACTTTTATTTTATCGAAACATTTTAATAAGTTGTAGTTTTCAAATTTTAGTGCGTTGCTTGATTTTATTTTCGTTGTATTATTAGTTGAGTTGATTGCTAACACTTATTTCATATTTGCTAATTTAAGTTCAAACATTGGCCTGCGTTTAATGAAAGTACTTGCTAAGTTGATAAAAATATTTATTTTATTGTTTGTAGTATGTTAAACAAATATAATATTTATTTGTGTTTAATGTTTGCGTCGACATTCTTTTGAAAGGTGTAGAATAGACAATGATAGTTGGTGGAATGATGAGGTAAACACCGATGAGAATAAGGAGGGCTCTAGTAGTAACCCTTCAAATACATTTGATGCAAATAGATGGGCAGATTGAGACACATGGAGAAGCCATGATGCTGATTTATACAAACAGGTGGCCATTCTAAGCATGGTCGTGGCGAATCAGCAATATTATGCCCAACCTCTTATGCCTTGATCATAACATAACATTGGCTTGCATGGAAGGGGGTACATCATCGCAATCTTAAATGGACATCCTAACAACTGTTATGAGATGTTCTGAATGGAGGTATATGCATTTTGAGCCTTATGCAATTGGTTACGTAGAGGTGTTAGCTTGCATGATTCGTCATGAGAGGTCTCTGTTGAGGAAGCCTTATGAATGTTTTGCTACACTGTCAGACATGGTGTGGTTCAACAAAATGTGGCTGATCGGTTTCAACATTTGATTGAAATCGTAAATTGACATGTATATGTAGTAATGCCTGTCGACTATCGCGCCAGGTGATTCCACCAACTCAGATGACTGAGGTAATACCTTATATTCAAAGAAATCCCAAACATTATCTATGGTTCGAGATAAATTCTTTTTACATGAGCTACTTTTGTAGGTTAATGAGTGGGAAGTGCAGTTTACAAATGTCGTAATGTTTTCAATACACGATTTTGAAAGTTTATGCAAATTTAACAAAAATCTGCAAAAATGTCTTGGTGCAATGTATAGGGTCATGATCGACGCATCTGTGCTCGCTTTAGTAACTAACGCATATCTAAATCGATATCACCGGGTTGCCCAAAATCTATTGTGTTTCTGTGATTTCAATATGAAATTCACATTTTATACACGGGGTGGGGGGTACAATTCATGATACTTGCATTTTAATTAATGCGTTAAGGTGTCCGGGAAACAATTTTTCAAGGCCTCCAAATGATATTTGTATACATTATTTAATTTGTACCTTCCAAGTTTGCGGTAATTTATGTATAGCATCTTTATAAAAGATTAATGTTTTACTAAATTCTTAGGTTGTTATTATTTAGTAGATTTTGCATTTTCTTACACTGAAGGATTTATGCCGCCGTATCTAAGGGTGAGGTACTATAGATCTGAAAGTTATGGCAATCGTACCTTTCAAGGAAATAAATATCTATTTAATTATCGGCATTCATCCATTTGGAATGTCATTGGACGAACTTTCGGTGAGTTGAAGAGATGTTTTCAAATTTTAAATTTAATGGCCCCATACCTAATAACTCGGCAACGATATCTTATTGTTGCATGTTGTATGATACATAACTTCATCCGCACGGTTATACCTGATGATGAGCTATTTGTGTCATATAGCGATCCCAATGACTACCCAGATATGAATGCTGATCATAGCACCAGTGAACAATCTCATATTCTTGACATGTCGACTGCATCGGCACAGGTGATAACTGCAACCAGGGATGCTATTTATCTATGTGGGTGCATAGTACTGGACAATAAGGAAACACCTAATTTTCAACATGGTGTAACAATGTTTTTGTTCATGTTAGCATCGAACAATAGATCCTAAATTGGGGACACTTTATTTACATATATCGATAATTAATATAGAGATATTATTTTTTATTGGAAATGCATCTGCTGTTGCATCGTAATTAAACTTGAAGTACAAAATCAAATATTAGTTTTTACAAATTTACTCGTACCAGTGCTCTTACTATTTATTAGAAATTAAAATTAAAATAATTTGGGCATTATAAAATGTGGGAATGTAGTTTTTTTTTTTGTATTGGAAAATTTTGCGTCCTGATAGTTTTTATTTATTACTAAAAATGATGAGTGAAATAACTATATTGTGCATGTGGGTGAGTTTTTTTTATTTTTCTCCCACTGAGTCTATAATGTTTTTACTACTAATTAAATAATATGTAAATAAATAATGGAATAAAGTATGGGCATGATACTGTTGTAATTTTATTGATAATTATTCTATTTTGTATTTACAAATTTGGAATAAGAAAAATTTTGCATACAAAAAGTAGGAGAAATTTATTTTTTTACATGTATTGAGAAAATTTATATTTGATTTATGTTATTTATGAGTAACAAATTTAATAAATTAATTATTCAATCATTACAATAACTTTTAACTTATTAGTAGAATTCATATATTTTTTAATTTCTTATAAATATATCTAAATTTATCTTAATATTTAAATACATATAAATTTATATAAAACTCATTCTACTATCTCAATTTATTATTATTTATATATAGAAAAAAGCTATTATGTCTACCAAATTTGACCGCTCTATTTGACTGTTTCGTAAAAAATAAATTTTTTAACTTTTTTTTATTTAATAATTAAGAAATTGATTTTACTGTATTAGTATATTTTTTTATTTTTTAAAAATATTTAAAAAATATGAATAAAAAAATTATAAAAATTATAAAAATAACTAACGATATAAATAAGTGGTAAGCAGCAGTCTTAAAAATAATTAATCTCAAAATAACTCAAAATCGAAAGACAGCCTCAAAGATTTCAGTCCGATCCGACCCTTTAAAATCCAAACAGGGGTCTATTGCTCAGTGATGATAGAGTGAACACGCTCCACTGTCCCCTCCCATCTCAAACCCTAAATTAAGAAAGAAATCCCCTAATTTCTCCGCCATGGCCAAGAAGCGCAAGCTGCGACCCTCTGACCCCGAGCCCACCAAAGCCCCCGAAGCCGAGCCGCAAGAAGAACAGTCACAGGAGGCAACTGTCCCTGTAGAAGAGGAACAACTACAATCCGAGCCAGAGCAAATCCAGGGAGGAGACGCGCCCCAGGAGCAACAAGAGGACATGGCTGTGGAAGATTCCAAAGAAGAGGAACACGAGGAGCCCCGGGAAGAGGAACAAAAAGAAGTAGGGGGAAAAGAATTGGAAGGAGAGCAAGAAGAGCACGAAAACCTGGATGCCTTAAAAGAAGCCCAAACCGTAACAGCAAATGGAACCGAGGTAAAGGACGAAGAGGAGGAGGACGACGAAGAAGATGACGAGGAACCTGTGGAGAACCTTCTCGATACCTTCTCGAAGGATCAACTTCTAACCCTCATTAAAAAGGCAGTGGACAAGCACCCGGACTTGATCGAGGGCGTGCGCGAGCTGGCCGACGCCGATCCGGCCCACCGCAAGATCTTCGTCCACGGCCTCGGCTGGGACACCACGGCTGAAAACCTAATCTCTGTCTTTGGCAGTTACGGTGAGATCGAGGATTGCAAGGCCGTCACAGACCGCGTCTCCGGCAAATCCAAGGGCTACGCATTTATCCTTTTTAAGCACCGCAGCGGAACCCGCAAGGCCCTCCGGCAGCCTCAGAAGCAGATTGGTAATCGCACCACCTCCTGCCAGCTTGCCTCCTCAGGACCCGTCCCAACCCCACCGCCTGTAACCCCTCCGGTCTCGGAGTACACCCAGCGTAAGATTTTTGTGAGCAATGTATCGGCCGAGGTCGATACTAATAAGCTGCTCGACTTCTTTAAGCAGTATGGGGAGATTGAGGACGGCCCACTGGGGCTCGATAAGCAGACTGGGAAGCCTAAGGGTTTCGCTCTTTTCGTGTACAAGACCGCAGATAGTGCGAAGAAGGCTTTGGAAGAGCCGCATAAGAACTTTGAGGGGCATACATTGCATTGCCAGAAGGCTATAGATGGTCCTAAACAAAAACATTATCACCAACAACCACCCTTTCCTCATCATCAGCACTCGCATTACCATTCTAGAAAGGAGAAGAATAAGTATTCCTCGGCCGGTGCGAGTGGGCCTGGCCATGGGCATTTGATGGCACCGTCAGGCCCCGCGATAGGGTTCAATCCACAGGGACTGAACCCGGTTCTGGGTCAGGCCTTGTCTACATTGCTTGCTACCCAGGGAGCTGGTTTGGGGCTCGGTAATCTGCTTGGTGGTCTCGGTGGCGCCCCTGTGAACCCGGCGGGGCCACCAGCAGGATATGGGAATCAGGCTGGAGGGAGCTATGGGAACCAGTCGCTGATGCAGGGTGGATTTCATAATCCACAAATGGGGCAGAGCAGTGCTGTTAGGCCTCACCCGGGCAGCGGTCCACCATACATGGGTCATTAGGTGAGTATCAGGTACATTGGTAGAATCTCTCTCTCGTTTACCTGTGCTACTTGTTTACGATCTATTTAAGTTGACAGTATCTTGTGGATTTCGGTTTTGTGATTGTGAAGAAAGAGAATATACCAGCGTAAGCTGTTAATCTGGTAATATGTTATGTAGTTGAGAAATAAAGAAATATAACGTTGTGGGGGCACGTTTCAACAACTTTTTATCCTGCAAATAACTACTTGGATAAGTTGTTTTAATTTCCTTGAAACAGAGTAATTTTGGGACCGTTAGAACTTAGATGTATTGTAATAAAGTGCGTTTGTTGAGATTTTTAAAATGCTTCTAATTGCATTCAATCAGTTATTAGTTTTTGGACTAATTTATAAAATGCACATGAAAACTGTGCCCTCCTGAACTGTTTGGATGTTATCTAGTTTTACTTGTATAAATGATTTTCTAAATATGCCAAGTCTGTCTTAATGTTTTCTGGTGCTCTGTAAATTGTGGCTTCCAAAATTCATTGGCTACGGTTGCTAGGCTCAATAAGATCTTTACTTAGGATGTTGGATTTAATGTCTATATTTAGTAATGTTAATTATTACAGTCATGGTCTCATGACTGTAATAGCCTATCGTACTTGATTTAATTTCATGCTACAAGTTCATGTTGCCCTTCTGTTTACCTTAAGGATATATAACATTGACTGTTACTGGCTGAGATTTTTGAGGGAGAAGGTGGAGGCTTGAGAAAAAATTGCTCCTGAGAATGCACAATTTTGTCCTCTAGACATTTATTTCTTCCCCCTGAATTACGTACAGGGAAGGATGAGGATATGTGGAGAGGGGATATATGAGAGGGGTTTATTTGATTCAACCTAGAAACTTGTATAAACCTGGTAAATCTCTTATAACTTGTAAGTCACTTTGGTCAAGAATGGAAGGGTAGCTAATCATTGGGATAGGTCTTTGAATCTTGCATAGCAAACTAGAACATTGTTGGTATTTGTAACTGAGACCTTTGTACATGATACTGATATTACATTTATATGTAGTCCTTATGATGGTTCTTGTATACATAGTCATCCATGTGCATAAATCAATTGTATTGGTTTGAGGCATGGTCCTCTTAACCCTTGTGATCATGTTGGTTCAATATGTGGACCGTAGTTGTGTAGGTTAAGGATGTAATGTGTGGCAGCTCTCTTCTGCAAGGTAGTGTTCATTGTCTATGTGGCCTTTCCTAATGTTTATGGGATGATAATCATTCTGAACCCATTGGATGTCTTACCTTGTTCCTTTTATTCATGCTTTACGGTATTGTCTTATACTTACCTGTATCTTGTGTTCAGATTATTGCTATTTGCTTATTGGGGTTTGGTTGAGGTTTATCCGTGTGAGGGGTCTCTCACTTGAGGTTATTTTTGTGGGGGTAAAAGTGATTTTGACATTGCAGAAGTTTATTGACCCATCATTTCTTCTGACTATTGATCTCTTCATCTTTTCTTATTTACCGACCAGCATGTAGATTTGGTGTCCTGCAGTTACAGCTACTTTACATTTGCATTGAAACATGACTTGTAATAACTCTGCAAGTGCATCTACTCGGTCTTTCACGTTTTCATTGTTGTGTATATGATTCATACCTCACTAAAGATACTGATCAAGATCTAGGTCCCATATCAGTCCTTAGCATATATAGAAAACCAGATTTTTTTTAACCTGTCGTTCTGACCTTATCTTAACTCTTTTGGATTTCTCACCTTATTTGCTTTGAATTGGAAAATTGATTCTAGATGTTATATAAATTTTTTGTTTAGTTTTACCTCGCATAGCAGTAAATCAATTTTTATTTAGCAATGGCCGTTTCTAAATTTTAACTCCATTCCCAAGATTGCTTTCTAACTATTATCAATCCATTGTTCCATAATGACATCTAAATCATGTTATTTCAATGCTTCATTTTGCTGCAAAATTAAATTTTAATTGAATAGAATAAGGGACAACACAAGAATGTCTTACGAGCAACTTCTATCATTTTTTCAGTGTTTATTTTTATGTCCTCTTCCACTGTAAATAGTTGGTTTTGAATTTAGTCTTTTTATGCGTTATGTATTCATTGTGCAGATCCCCTCATAGATGCATCAAATATTTTGTTTTGGACTCTGGTGATTCTTCTGAAGTTCCTGGCACTCTTGCAAACGGCATCTTTAAATTTGTGCTGGAAAGATATTATTTGCCTACTAAAAGACCAGAATCTTAAACTTGTATTTTCTTTCTATTTTAGTACTTTTCTCCCCTTCACATATTTTCAAAACAATGTACTATGATTGGTTCCAATATCTTGCTTCCTAAAATGTGTTGGGGTACTGTTATAACTCTTGAGGCAGAGAACATCATGTCTTCATGATTTTAAGTTTGTTACTAAACACTTTTTTCCCCAATTATTGCTTCCTTGGATTGACAAATTCAAGCATTTGTGGTTACTTTCCTCTTTGACATCATAATAAGCATGTAAACATCTTTTTGGTTACTTGATGAATTTCATCATGGTTTGGAAGACATTTTTTGATATTCTTATTTTTCTTATTGTGAGGTTTTCTGATGTTTTAGGATTGCATCCATGTCTTATTTGCATGAATTATCATATTTTGCAAGTCGTGTTTGTTTTGGAAAGCGTTTTCAAGTGGTTTGATGCCACTGCTCTATATGATTATATTGGGTATTGTGAAGCCAGGAAGTGCAATTTGGATTTAGACAAGGTAATCAAGATTTCAGTAAATTTTGTGTATTCTTTTCTCCTTTATGTGCAGTGGAAGTAGCTATAGTTGCAAGAATTTGACAACTATCTCATGTTTTCTTATCATGTGCTTTATGTTAGTCATTTTTTTTTTAATCTCTCATGGAATGATCATTGGAATCATTGGTGCTTTATTACCTTGATAATTTTTTTTTTTATTGGCACTGGGTGTATGGGAACAGAGTCCCGACTCATCCCGGGGGTGCACAAACCCTCGACAAGGATTTACCCGCAAGTGCACTTTGGGTAATTCAAGGGGAAAATCTCCCTGTCTGATAGCCCCTAGAAATTGTTTGCACCCAAGCGGATTTGTTAGACATGGGGGGAGCATACCCCAAACCCAAGTCCTTTATCACTTGATAATTTACAACTATTTTAAATTGCAATCTACTGAATTTTTCAAGGTCAGAGACCATTTTCTTAATTGCTCAACTTCATTCGCATTAGAAGAGTTTCTAGAAAACTTGGAATGAGGTTTGAGCCAAAAATAAACACATTTCGTTTATCTGAGCTCTACAGCCAATGAGTTCTTGCTCAATTTGTATTTTGTTCTCTCATAAAAAATGGGAGCAGAGTGAGGTGGCAGAGTGAGGTGGGTTAAGACCCGTTGAATTTGCTACATCCTAATGAGTTCATCCCATTCTTTTTAGGATTGTTCTAGAGATATCTTTCTTGTTTCCAAGATCTCTTAGATTTTTTGCCCCACCTTCAGACCAAAAAGAAGTCCTACATGTTTTCATGCCTGCCATTGGGTGGATGAGCAGTATTTTTTCCTGTAACATCATCTTACATATGGAAATACTTTCTTTTGGCCATTACATATGCATAGCATTCCGGGAATATGAAACTCTTCTCTGATTTGAGAGGGATGGATTGGCTTGTACAAGCATCGAACCTTTGCAAGGACTTGATGGAGGTGTGCGTCTATATAGCATTGATATTCTGATTGTAGCAACCTACTGATGGATTAGCCAACTTCCATGATCTTCCTTGGTGAGAAGCAAAAATCCAGCTGTTGCACTAGGAGGAGGTCACGATTAGCCTGTGCCTGTGTGTGTATTCTTCTGGAATGGCTGTTGATTTTTGGGATCAGATACCTGGGTCTCTTTTAGTTGGGAATTTCCTTGGGTATCAACGACATCTTTCTGCTGTGGAATTTTCGAAATAGATTATTTGCGTATTAAAATAGAATTCATTTTACTTTCAAAGTCCTAGGGAACACGAGACAAATTAATAAGTTGAGTTATGTAATTTTTTGATGGCAGTGTCGTAACTCTAGTAGTTTTTATGCTTTTTGAATAGTTTACTTGGTATTGCGGATTTTAGGCAGTGATATATTGTTGTTGCCTTATCCTACACTTTTTTGGTCCATCTGAAAGTAGGATTATTATGTTCCATGCCTTTCTTTTAGGACATTGTGTTTTTTAGAAGGGATTTGCTCTTTTGCTTCATTGTGTGTCTTCCGCCTCTTATATTTCTAGCGTATGGAAGGATCGCATTTAAACATGTCTTGAATGGTTTGGTAACTTGTTTGTTTGGTAACTTGTTTCTTTTTAATTGTTTGATATTTTTATTCCTTTCTTTTTATTTTTGTCTTAATATTATCTTTTTAATTTTGTGGCCTTTCTTAACACGTTTTGCCTCAAATGTTTTTACATGTCTCGTTGGTTTTTAATGGAGTGACGGCTAGACTGGCGAGGAATTGAAATGCCAGTGTTGGCACATGCATTTTTATCACTCTGCATTTAAGCATGCAAGCAAAGGGCATCAAATTGAGTTTCTTCAAATATAGGGATGTATTGTGATAGAAAACAATTGCAGAAAAACTGAACAATTATACCGTATCACATGCAACAATTTGATGGGATTATTTAAGCCTTGTTCACTTTCACAAAATTTCTCTTTCTCATCTCATCTAATCATTATAATCTTTTTAAATTCTTATATAAAATAAAATAAAAAAATTTAACATTTTCAAATCTTAATATAAAAATAATATTAAAAAAATATATTCTAACAATATTTTATTTAATTTTTAATTTTATCTCAATTTATCTTATTTCACTTCAATTCATATGTAAAAACAAACAAACGAGTCCTTACTTACCGTATTCATAGATGTAACAATTATAAATGGTTTGGATTTGTGGAACGTAAATCCAGAATACATTTTGCGGAATGGCATCGAGACGGATCCTTTTTTAATGCAATTAACCCTTTGTTGTTCTCATTTATTATTAGGGCATGTTACAGAGAATTAATGCCGTTAGTTGCTTTATTATTTATTTTTTTATATTGCATATGGAAAAAAAAATGGATTTGGATTTTAAAATTACAAACTTTATTGATTTTAAATTTTTTAGTTTTGATGCATTTTAGTTTCCCTCCATTTCACCTAAATTGTCTTGTCCTTGGTGTTGTAATTTTAAGGGTTTTTTTTTTAATTATTATTATTATTATAGGAAATAGATTTCATTCGTTCATGAATGCAAAATTACAATTGTGACCTTATATATATCGGAAAAATTCTAGATTACAAGTTAATTACTTAAGGTTGGGGTCTACCAGTGCACAAATTTATTTGTTGCTGATATGGTATTAACTTCTATAATTCTCTACAAACAATTGGTTTGAGAGACCATATTATGTCTAAAGGAGAGATTTCAAACCCCATCTTCAGAGGAGCAGGGGACTTTCATTTTATGGACAAAATGTCTAAGTTCTTATTTATTTTTTATTTTTACCTAAACAAAAGAAAATAACAATAAACATTAAAATAGATGTGAAAATGATGGATTGTAACTATAGATTTGAATTTTCAACTTGAAGGAAAGCAAAAACAAAAAACAAAAAACAAAAAACAAAAAGATTGTGGTGGCGCGTCCTTGGTCCATGCTAAGAGTGTGGCGGTCAGTTGAATCTAAGAAACTGAGGTTCCTGGTCCCAGAAACGCCTTGTATGGCGGCAGTAGAAGCTTCCTGGTGCGGTGGTGTGTGGATCTCACATACTTTTATGACCCGCGCGTGTGACTCACGCATCGCTCCGTTCGCAAAAGCCTCGGACGTTCGAAGGATCGGCAGCTTGGAAATCCTGCGAAGGGGCGCGTGGTGGTCGCTAGGTTTTGAAAAATAGCAGATTGGCGTTTTGTCATACTTTAGAGGGTAAAAATAAACAAAAATTGAAAAATAAAGAGTTACACAATCTCTTATCTAACCAGATGGGAGGAGGGAGTGAGGATCCGAAGCACCACACCCATGCCCCCCCTCCCTTTCCCTCGGTGTTGGGTTTTTACTGGGGACTCTTTGGAGAGAAAAATGAGAGAGAGCTTTCAGTTAGGGTTTTTTTCATCTTGTAATTTCAAGGAAATGATTTACATTCGATTTGGTGAAATTATAAATTTGTTTTAGTTTATGATCTAAGTAGGAGATTTGGATTTTAAAGATCATATCTTAAATTCTCTTCCTAAGATCCAGCGGTCAAAGCCTACCGCTATTGAGTTTGGCAATCTTAATAATTTTAGTCAGAATTTTACTCAATTATATTTATACCAAAACAATTTCAAATGTTAAGATGTCTTATCTCAATATTTTTATAATTTTTAAACTTGAGAGAATTTTCCCAAAATTCAAAAAAAAAAAAAAAAAAAAATCTAACAAAAAATTTAATATTATTCTTTTCGAGCAGTGCTATTTGAAAATCTTTATACTAAATACTATTTACATGACATAATTTGATTTATAAGATTTAAATTTTAAAATTGATCTTCCAAATTAAATTATGTCGTGGATGGTGGTGTGTGGTATAAAGTCTTCGAAATATAATTATTCTTTCAATGGGCCTTGTGTTTTCAAATCCTAATAAAAACATCTCAAATTCAAACTTATTTATAATATGTCAAATGACTTCTACAAAATCTCATAAATCCTTTTTTAAAAGTCTTTTTTGGAAAAATTAGATTTTTAATAGCAGTTTATTTAAAGAGTTATAAGTTCTAAAGTAAATTTTAACCATTGAACCATCCAAACAGATTAGTTTAACAATAAATTTTCTTATAATATAAATTTGCTTAAGATTTTGTAAATAAATAGCACAAATAAAGTAGATAAACACCTTTGTTTCAGTTAAGCTATTCAGTCACCCACACCTACATCATTTGACCGTTCTCTATACATACAGTTCCTAGAGGCTAGAGCAGTGAGAACATTTATATAGAAAGTGGCTAATAATGCTACTAAAAAGCCAATCATAAGGATGACACATGCCCGGTCTGCAGACTAGAATCGGAAACAGTGGAACACGTTACGCGGCAATCAAAGATATATGGGGCTCAAGTTGCAGGAAAATACAAAACAAAATAGTCGGTGTGAAAATATCAACCTAGTATAGGAATGCTGCAGCCAGAGCTGGAAGAAACTCTCACGGTGTTTGGTGGCGAGCTCATGGAACCAAATGTACTACTGAGAAAGAACGCAGAAGGTTCACTTGGAGAATTCCAAGATGCCAATGGCGGACAAAGGTCAGATGATCACAGATAAAACCTGGATGGACAGAAGTGGATGGCACCTAACGTAGATTTACTATAAAGCCAATTGGGATGTGGCAACAGACCAAAGAAGAGGAGGATAGGGACTCGAAAGGGGAAGTCATAGCTACAATGAGGAAGGGTACTTGCATATTGCATTGCAGTGGTGGCAGAAGCAAAGGCAACGCTTGACACAAGTATTTTTATGTCTAGGGGTGTAATCGATCCGGTTTGATTCGGTTTTGGAATTATTTTATAACCGAACCGGTATTCACTCTTTTTAAGATTTGAAGAACTGATACCGCACTAATTACACCCTTAAACCGGTACTTCCGATTTTATCGATATTAGTTTGGTTCGGTCTAGTTTTTCCAGTATATTATATATATATATATACACTGACATATATATATGCTATATATAATATACTATATATGTTATAGTATATAATAATATAGTGATAGTATAGTGATATATTATAGTATATTATAATATATAGTGATATAGTATTAGTATAACTACTAATACTACAATGATTTATATAGTTATTTATATATAGTGGATTACTATTACTATTAGTATATATATATATATATATATATAATAGTATCATATAGTGTATTTGATTATGTATGTTAGTGATAATATGATGGTTACATACATTTTTTATATGAGTGTATCTAATCAAATGTATAGAAATGTATTTATAAAAAAAGAAATATATTATAATTTATTATGCTATAAAATGTATTTATCCTTAATATGTATATAGTTTATATTAATAACATATGATCCAATGTTCATGTTTAAAATTAAAATTTTATGTCATATTAATTTTATGTTATTAAATTAAAACTTTTAGTGATAATTTTATATCAAATGTTATATTAAGATTTATAAGATTAATTTTATGTTATATTAAATGTTATATTAATTTTATATTATACATGAATAATAGGGTTTTAAAATTTAATGTTATCTTAATTATCAATTTAGCATATAATATAATATTATTTTATATATAATTATATGTATTATATATAAAAAATATAAAAATTATATATAATATAGAAAATCATATAAAAAATTTAAAAATATATCTATATATATATGTATGAACCGGTCTAGTGCTAGAAAAAGGAAAATCAAAACCGGATTGGTTTCGACTAGTTTTGAGAAAAATGGAACCAGTATTGGATCGAACCGATTTTTTTTTCACCCCTATTTATGCTTGAGGTTGAGAGTTGGGGCTCCAAGAACTTGTTGGAGGGGATATTGCTCTACAAGTTGTCTGGACCAAGAGGACCAACAAGATCAATCGGAGCAGTTATGGTCATCTAATAGAAGCTGCCCAGTAACCCCAGCAAACCTGCTAGCTAAAGATGCTTTGCATTGTACTGAAGATGTTCCTCATTGACATAGAGAATATACCTCTGTTGATGCGAGAAAAGTCGTACAACAGGCCGAAAGGAGAGAAAGAGTCATTCCCGGCCCACTGGTCGACTTGGGCTTGATTAGTGTTGTTTGGAGCCCTGTCAGTGTTTCGGTGCGGTTGTATGATGTCGATACGTACGTACATGGCGGTAAATGGAAAACAAGTGCAAAGAAAATAAGAGAAAGGGACACAGATTTACATAGTTCGGCATGTTGCATATATCCACGGGTGTTTGAGGAGGAAAAATCTATTATAATATACTTGTTTACAGTCTCTCACAACCTCTCATTTCTCATTGTACAAAAAAAACTAGAGATCTTTTTGCTAGAGAAGATTTCTTCCTCGAGAGGTTGAAGAAGAACAAGAAGAGATTGTCCTTGGTCATCTGGTCCCTTGCTTTTATCTCACCCCTCCTTGCGCATGCCTGCCTGTCATGATGTGACTGATCCTTTTGCGTGTCTGTCAGCGGAGGTGAGGTCTGACCCTTGGCGTGTTTGAGCATCCCTTCTTGTTCCCACTTCCTTCTAACACCCTCCTCTTACACCTCCTGCACCTATGGTCACTTCTTGCCTCCTACTTCCTTCCTTTCCATTTTGTCCTCTAGTGTGGCTTGGTGGGCTGGGTCTAGCCTTCAACATTATTTTATTCTCTACAGATGCTTGCGATTCTTAAGGGTGACTAGTTCCAACAAAGACATTGAGAATCCTTAAGATAAAATATGCAACAAAGGTCGTCAGTAAGAAAAACAAATTTCAGAAACGGGTTCTTCATTCTCCATTCTGCTTGTGTTAAGCAATAAATGCCTACGGGGGCGAATTTAGGTGGGAGGTGTGTGCGGCTGCTTACGGTGCAAGTGCAGATGTGGCGGGAGGTATACTCGACCGTTTATGATGCGAGTGTGGAGCTCGAAAATGTCAGAAGGTGGACTTGACTGTGTGAGATGTGAGTGCGGAGCTCGGATGTGGCGGGAGGTATACTCAACCACGTATGATGCAAGCGCAGAGCATGGATGTGGGGGGAGGTGGACTCGATCGTGTGTGATGTGAGCGCGGAGCTCGGATGTGACAGAAGGTATACTCGACCTTGTATGATGCGAGCATGGAGCTCGGACGTGGCTGGAGGTGGAGGTGGACTCGATTGCGTGAGATGCAAGCACGGAGCTCAAATGTTGCAGGAGGTATACTTGACCGTGTATGATGCGAGTGCAGAGTTCAGACGTGGTGGGAGGTGGACTTGACAGCCTGAGATGCGAGCCCAGAACTCGAATGTGGCGGGAGGTATACTCGACTACATATGATGCGAGTGTGGAGTTCGAACGTGGCGGGAGGTGGACTTGACCACGTGTGATGCGAGCATGGAGCTCGGATGTTTCTTGTTATTGAGAAGTGTATGTTCATTCAATGTTTTGTTTTCGATTTACTGTTAGTGTTGGAGTTTGTGTGAAGTAACCCCCACAAAGTAGTTAGAGGGTCTATCGTCTGGGTCCACCTTAGGCAGTTACCAAACCCATCGACTTGTTCCCGAAGGTAACCCTTGCAAAGCAGTTGTGGAGCTCGGAGGCCCGTTAACTTCGAAGGGTCATTCCCGGAGGTAACCCGCTAGTAGCGGTTATGGCTCGAGTGCGACATTTGGCTTGATGACACGAAAGTCGACAAGTCTAGGGATTTGTGTCTGACTGGTCGTGTGGGTGAGCCCTGAGGCTCTAGTCGGATTAGTGCATAGTGGCGAGTCTAGAGACTCGGCTTGTAGCATGAAGGTAAAAAAATCAAGAGACTTGTGTCGAACTAGTTGTCGATGTGGCATAGCTCAGAAGGCCCTGGCGCTAGCTAATGCATCGTAGCAAGTCCAGAGACTGGGCTTGTAGCACGAAAGTTGGCAAGTCAGGAGACTTGTGTTTGTCTAGTTGTCAATGAGGTAGAGCTCAGAAGGCCCTGGCCCTAACCAATGTATCGCAGTGAGTCTAGAGACTCGTTTTTGCTAGCGCGAGGGTTAACAAATCTAAGGACTTGTGTTCGATCGTTGTGTCACGAAGAGTCTAGGGACTCAGCTTTGCTAGCGCGAGGGTCGACAAATCTAGGGACTTGTGTTCGACCTTTGTGTCGCGGCGAATCTAGGGACTCAGCCCTCCGTTTGAAGTGTCGTCATCCAGCTCCGTCACAACCCACAGTACCGCTCCACCTCTCAAGCCGTTCTTGTGTCACTGTCACTCTCTCTCTCTCCTCCCACATGCACCGTAGGCAGCCACACGACGCCATTGATGCGCAAAAAGAAAATTATCATGTATCGTTAACTCTGTTATGGTTTAAGGAATGTTGTAAAGTTTGCAGTGTGAATATGTAGGCACTTCGAGGGGCCTGACCTCCAGTTTGTACTCATATTGTACTGGAAAATCTGAATACCTCTTTCATTCATCATGAACATATAAATAAACTACAAATGAGACTAAGTCAAAATAATAACCCACGGACTCAACAACCTGAGATCCACTAACTCATAGTTGACCCACTTAATAACAAACTCAATACAGGGACTTAACTGAGTCATAACGGAACATAAAATACTGACTCACGTGGCCCATCTAAGTACAATCTGGAACCACTCAAATGGACTCATTCAACGACTTAAATACTGGACTCAACGAATAAAATAGATCCTAGGACTTATGGCCCAGTTAGGCCCATTTGACACAACCTGGTCCACACGAAGCTTCAGACATTAACCCTAAGGATTAGGGTTCTTCTTCGACGGCTCATAACATACTTCCCTTCTTTAGAAGACCTTGCCCTCAAGGTCTAGGAAATAGCGCTGCAACTCTTCTTGATCCACCCACGTAGCATCTTCTCCCGCCATGCCCTTTCATTGTACCAGCATCTCAACCCCTGCCTTCCGCCCTTTCTTGAGTAAACGCCGATTGAGAATCATTTCGAGTTCAGGTTCTAGAGCTCCTTCCGCTGTAACTCTAGGTAACTTTGCTAATGGTTGAATTTGTTCTCCGAGTGTCTTTTTGAGGCATGAAACATGAATTATCGGATAGATCTACGATTCCTTGGGTAGATCTAACCGATACGCCACCTTGCCTATTTTTTGCACCACCGTGTACGACCCATAGTATCTCGGTGATAGCTTGAGATTTCTTCTTACCGCAGCTGACATCTATCGATATGGCCTAAGCCGAAGGTAAACTCTGTCTCCTTCCTGGAACTCTCGATATGTTCTCTTTCGATCTGCATAAAGTTTCATTTTTTCTTGAGTTTCCTTCAAGTTTTCTCGGACTAACTTGTTAATGAGCTCTCGATTTCTAAGTTCTTCGTCTACTGCTTGAACTTTTGTTGACCCCGATTCGTATGGCATCATTCTTGGGGATGGTTGTCCATACACTACCTCATATGGTGAGATCTTGGTAGAGGTATGTTTCGAGGTGTTGTATGCATATTCTACGAGAGCCAACCACCGTGCCCAGTCACGGGGTCTGTCTCTTGAAAACCTCCTCAGGTAGCCTTCCAACCCTTTGTTTACTATCTCTGTTTGGTTGTCTGTTTGGGGGTGGTAGGCTGATCTAAGTAATAACTTAGTACCACTGATCTTGAATAGTTCTCTCCAGAACTGACTAGTAAACACTGGGTCCTTGTCACTCATGATTGTTAGTGGAAAACCATGTAATTTGAATATGTTATCAAGAAATACCCTTACCACTATGGCTGCTGTGTAAGGGTGAGCATATTTGCTCAACCTGTCCACTACCACCATTATCACTGTACGCCCTCTTGATGGTGGTAGACCTTCAATGAAATCCATACTTATGTCATTCCAATTCATTGTAGGGATTGGTTAAGGCTGGAGCAGGCCTGCTAGGTGGATGTTTTCCACTTTGTTTTTCTGGCATACATCACATTCACGGATGAAGGCCCTGACATCCCTTCTTAAATTAGGCCAAAAAAACTCTTTTGACTCTTGCATATGTTTTATACACCCCTGTGTGGCCTCTTAATGGACTACTGTGGAACTGTTGCAGGATCTCACGCTGGAAGGCCACCAAATTCCAAAGGTGTAACTTGCCTTTGTAAAAAAGCAGGCCATCTTTGGTTTGGTACTTGGATTGGTCCAAGAGACCCTAATGGCAGTTGCTTAAAAGCTCCTGAACTAGGAATCTTGGGGGTAAGCTTTCCTTAACTCTTCTACCCAGTGAGCTTGTAAAAGGCTTATGGCTTGGATGTTGGCTTGTTGGGTTTGTGTTTGGTGGATGGTGGATTTTGGTTTTGGTGGGTGGTTATGGGTGGTTGGGTTGGTGTTTGGTTTGGTGGATTGGGTTTCTGTTTCTGGTTTTTCTGTGATGGGTAATCTGGAGAGAGCATCAGCTACTTTATTTGTTTTGCCACTCTTGTATTCGACTGAAAAGTCATACCCTAACAATTTTGAGACCCATTTTTGCTGAGCTGGAGTACCCACTCTTTGCTCGAGTAGATATTTTAGTGCTTGTTGATCTATTCTGACCTTAAAGTGGTGCCCCAATAAGTAATGTCTCAACTTTCTGATTGCCATCACTAATGAAATAAGCTCCTTTTCATATCTAAACAACATGAGAGTTCTCCCCTTTAACCCCTGACTTAAGAAAGCTATGGGCTTTCCTTCCTGCATAAGCACCACTCCCAATCCTTCTCTTGAAGCATCACATTCAACCATAAATTCTTTAGTGAAATCTGGTAAACGTAGTACAGGGGGGCTTACCATTGCTGTTTTAAGCTTCTCAAAGGCCTCTTGTGCCTTGTTTGTCCATATAAAAGCATTTTTTTCTCAATAGGGCAGTCAATGGAGATGCAATGGCACCATAATCTCTTACAAACTTCTTGTAATACCCTGTTAACCCCATAAATCCTCTTAGGGCCTTCAAACTCTTGGGCAGGGGCCACTCTTGCATAGCTGAAATTTTATGTGGGTCAGCTTTCACTCCTTCTTTGGAGATTAAGTGACCTAAATACTCCACTTCACGACAACCAAATACACACTTGGACTTCTTTGCATAAAACTGATGGGATCTTAAGGTTTCTAAGACCATATGCAAGTGTTGTAAGTGTTCCTCCAAAGATTTACTGTAGATAAGAATATAATCAAAAAAGACCAAAACAAACTTTCTTAAGTAACGCCTGAAGACCTCCTTCATCAGACCTTGGAAAGTTGATGGGGCATTAGTAAGCCCAAAAGGCATCACCATAAATTAATTGTGACCCTCATGGGTTCTAAATGCTGTTTTATGTATGTCTCCTTCATGCATTCTAATTTGATGATATCCCGAACGCAAATCCAATTTAGAAAAAAATTCTGCCTCATAAAGTTCATCAAGTAACTCATCAATGTTAGGGATAGGGTACTTATCTTTCACTGTATTTTTGTTTAGTGCACGGTCGTCCACACACATCCTCCAACTTCCATCTGCCTTCCTCACTAGCAGCACTGGGGATGAGTAGGGGCTTTGGCTTCCTCTAATTATCCCACTTTTCTGCATCTTAGTCACCAACTTTTCTATCTCTGTTTTCTAATAGTATGGATATCTATATGGGCATACACAAGCTGATTTTGATCCCTCCAACAGCTCAATCTTATGGTCATGACTCCGAGGTGGAGGCAAGCCACAAGGTTCAGCAAACACATCTTCAAAACCTTTAATAACCTGTTTAAAAACAGGCTCTTTTTCCCCTTAACCTTCATCTTTTCTTCACCAATCAAGTGCAGCCAAAGTCTTTTCACAGACCCTTTCTTTAAATTTGGAACATGTTTCTCTTCCTCCAATGCATTAATTGGTGGTTGTAACCCCTGTAATTTAACCTTAGCACCCTTGAAATCAAACTACATAGTAAGATCAAAAAAATTCCATAAAATTGATTCCAAATTCCTCAACCAATCCACTCCCAAAACCACATCACAACCTCCTAAAGTTAATAAATAAATGTTAGCCATAACCCTAAAATTTTGTAGATTTATAAGAACTGCCCTACAGTAACCTTGGCAAGGTAGGCTATCCCCATTGGCTACTTTAATTGTCAACTGGCTTTCTCCCACTGGTAGTTTTGACTTCCTTGCTACATACGAATCCACAAAACTGTGCATGCTACCTGTGTTAATAAGAATCAAAACCTTTTGATGATTAATAAGGCCTTCAACCCTCATGGTTTTAGGAGATAATGGGCATGCCATGGCATGTAATGATATACTTAATAGTTCACCCATCTCGTTTTCTTCTCCATCAACTCCCTGAGACTCTATGACTACTAACATCCCTTCATTAGACTCTGTTTCCTCTCCTTCCTCCCTTTCTATCCCTTCCAATAGGAACAACTTGGGTCTACTACATTTGTGGCCAAGGTGAAACTTTTCATCACAATAATAGCAAAGTCCCTTCTCCCTCCTTTCCTACATTTTGGGCTCGGGTGATCTTTTTATGGGGATGGTGGGCCCTCTATTTGGATTGTAAGTGTTGATAGGAATTCTATTTTTAGGCCTTGGTGGTGGTGGTGGTAATCTGAGTATGGGTGGTGGCCCAGGTAGCTTGGGAATATACGGGTGATTGGTTAAATTCTGGTTTTGGTTTCTGTTTTGTATCCCTTTGTTCCTCCTAGTCACTTCTTCCTCCTGTAACCTAGCCAAACCAAAAGCCGCTGAGATTGTATCAGGTTTAAGCATGGTTACCATAATTTTAAATCATCCCTCAGGCCACTGATAAATGTACTAATGCGAAATGCTTTTGTAAGCCCTTTAATCTTATTAGATAGAGTCTCAAACTCAGTTTGATACTCTTCTACAATGGCTGTTTGCCTTAGTTTGGTGAATGCTCCAATTGGGTCCTCATAAGTGGAGAGTCCAAAGTGCACCCTAAGTGCTGCAATAAAATCCTCCCATCCTCCTATAGGAACTGAATCCCTTAGCCAAGAATACCAAGACAGTGCCTTCCCTTCCATGTGGAAGAAGGCAATCTGTAATTTTTGCTCATTAGGCATCTCAATATACTCAAAAAATTGTTCAGCTTTAAGAATTCATTCCATGGGCTCTAACCCATCAAACTTAGGGAAATCCAATCTAAGAGTTCTAGCATGTATGCCCCCATTCCCTTCAAACAATGGATTATTTTTGAACTGACCTTTTGGATTTGATGATCCTTCTCCCTTGTGTGGATTACCTAATTGCACTGCTAACTACTCATAGCTGGCTGCTAAGTTGTTGAGTTGTTGCAACACAGCTTCCATCATATGTTTCTGTTTGCTTTGTTCTTCATGCAGGTGCACAGTCTCTCCTTTTAGTGTGGCAACAGCTTCTGCCAATTGAGCGTGGCGTGTACCTTCAGCCATGGTGTAGGAATGCGGCTCTAATGCCACTTTTATGGTTTAAGGAATGTTGTAAACTTTGCAGTGTAAATATGTAGGCACTTCGAGGGGCCTGGCCTCTAGTTTGTACCCGTATTGTATTGGAAAATCTGAATTCCTCATTCATTCATCATGAACATATAAATAAACTACAAATGAGACTAAGTCAAAATAATAACCCACGGACTCAACAACCTGAGACCCACTAACTCATAGTTGACCAACTTAATAACAGATTCAATACATGGACTTAACTGACTCATAATGGAACATAAAATACTGATTCACGTGGCCCATCTAAGTATAATCTGGAACCACTCAAATGGACTCATTCAACGACTTAAATACTAGACTCAATGAATAACATAGATCCTAGGACTTATGGCCCAGTCAGGCCCATTTGACACAACCCAGTCCACACGAAGCTTCAGACATTAACCCTAAGGATTAGGGTTCCTCTTCAACGGCTCATAACACTTCTTTCGTTTCCTAACTTGGTGATTCGATGTTGGTGGTTTTGAAGGGATAGAGAAGAAAAAAAAAGTGTGATTTTGTGTTGGAGTGGTTAGAAGTTACTGGGAGAAATGGGAAGGTTGTTTGTGATCTCTCTCGAAGGAAATGGATCTATAGTTGCAAGCACTGCCACACACACCTCGCTCTTTCTGATGACATTATTTCGAAAGGTTTTGTTTTGATTCCCCATTTTTGTGTTGATCTTGAAGTTTTTGTCTTATTTGTCTGTTGTCATGTTTTTATACCTAAAGAATTGGAAGATACACCTGTCATTTTTGTGTGTGCTCTGCATGGCATATTTGTGATGTTTAGAGACAGTTCAAGTCAGAGACAGATGCAGGGAAATCAACCGAATAACCCTTGTAAGTTTTGTAACCGCTTACACATTGGAGAGTGCAGAAGAGAAATGGGGGCATGTTTTCGGTTTTATAAGACTGGTCATTTCATCAGAGATTGCCCATTATTGAGGGAAGACAACAAGAAGCCCAACCCACCTCCAGGTCCCCGACAGATGACACAGGGAAACAATCAGCCTAGAATGGGACCAGCTTGAGTGTTTGCGTTAACAGCTGAATATGCTGAGGATGATAACAATGCAATCACAAGTACTCCACTCTTTTTCCTCAAAAGCTTTATGTTTTAATTGGGTTGAGATTAATCATGCCTGCATAGAACCTATCTAGTTGTATAGCTTAGAATATTGAGGCTTGGTTGAAAAGGTTTTCAAAGGGATTAGACCCAATATTTTATTTCTACAATGCTCTAGCTTTAGGTGTTTGATGAGTTAGTATGTGTTTTGGAAGTGAGAAGTTTAGGAAAATTTTTGGTTGAAAGTAGATTTTATGAGAATTCGAGAATTTGTGAATTAGAGTTTCTCATGACTTAAGTTTGGAACTTTTGATTGTACAATTATTTTGAAGCTTTTAAATATTATTTTGGGAGTTCTCTATTAGTTATTGGTGAGATACAATGTATGTGATTGAGATACAATGTTTTTAGGACTATAAGTTGTTAGAGTGCGCAGCGGGAGCGTGGCTTTGGTGATGTGGTAATTTGAGAGTCTTTTTCGCTATTTGTATGAGGTTCATGGATTATGTGGAGAGTTCAGAATTGTTTTAGGTTTTAATTGCATTGTTGAGGTTTATAGTTTAGATATGATCTTTTGAAGTGCAATACAATGTGCGCAAATAAGTGTGAAGGATTAAATATTTGGACTTTGCTTTAGGTGTAGCAAATTTCGAGGACGAAATTTTTTTAAATGGGGAAGCATGTAACACCCGGGTCGAGCAACAAATAGTTTTATAAAAATTTTGTTTTTGATTTATATGTATGAAGAGCCTAGTTATTTTTTTTAAGTATTTTTTTTATTTAGACTACTGGCTTAAAATCTTTGTTTTGATCGATTATGATTGTTTTTTTTAAGAATTTGAGTCATGACCCACTCAAGAAAAAGCCCAAACCCGTGTATATTTTCATCAGACTCCACGTTCCGTTTCTTTTTCACTACTTGCATGCCTCTTTATCTCATCTCTAGGGTTTTATTTTATTGGTCGTTCAATTACCTATATATTCACATCCTTCGTGCATGAGGATAACCCAAAATAGCGTTGCCATCTCCTCCCCCATCTCCCTCGTGCGCTGAAGCCGCCACCCTCCACAACTTCCATGCAGTCGCTGTCACTGCCTCCCAATACCTGCTAGCACAACCACACACAGAGTTATCTTTGCACCCCGATTTACCTCCAACACCCTCACGGAAGCCTACACGTGTGCGTCACGGCTGCCTTTGCATTACAACCCCCCACATCGCCATCCATGCACCACCACTGTGAAAGCTACTGCTCTGCCCTGCACCTCCATACTCAGCCACCGATAAGCTTTGGACGTGAAGGGCTCTGTTTTTGCATGCCAAAACAGGGGAAGCATCCCCACTGTGAGCCACGTCGTTAGCCCCCTCCACTTCGATGCCACTGCCATCAAAAGACATCGGAGGAAGAGCCTCCACCTTCGGACGATGCCCTGGTCGACGCCCAGCTCCAGACCGTTGCACGCCAAGCTCTCTCTCCATCTCTCTCTCTCTCTTGTTCTCACCTTGTTTCTCTCTCTTCTCGCACATGACCTGCAATGCCCCCAGCTATGCCGCCGTAGAGTTCTACCCAAGCCCCCGCTGCACATAGCTTTGGGTATGCATGACCCTGTTACGTAATTTTAGCTTGTTTCAAATAACTCATGATCTCCTTGTAATTACGAAAATGCCATCAAGGCTTTGTTTATGGTTTATAGTTTATACGTAGCAAAGCTCATACTCCTTTTAAGTGTTTTTACAATTTTGCCTTTCCAATTATAAAACTATCAAGAGTTTTAATTAAATTTTTTATCCTTAGTATAAATTCATGGCAGAGTTATATTTTTATGCACTTTGTTTTAAGTCTCAAAATTTTATATTTTGTGCAAATGGTATTTTATTTAAATTAAACTGTGTTTAATTATATTCCGAAGATACCAATTTCTATATTGAACTATATTAAAATAAAGGTTTTTGTTAAATGATATTCATTTTTGTTGGATCTAATTAATTATTATATTAATGTATAAGTCGGAAGTATTATTTGATATCGATGAAATTTAGAAATGTGATGATATTTTAGAATTACGTGAATTTAGGTGTTTGAGGAATTAAAATAGGTTATTTTAGCATCTTAGGCTTAAATATTGAAATACGTGTTTGATTGGAAATTTATGAAATTTATGTGATTGTGTTATAGGTGACGATTAATATTTGTTCAACATTTTTTGAGGAAATTTCGAAAAAAAAGCTAGGAAGTTCAGGAAAGTGGGGTTCCTATTCTAGACTTTGCATAAAATAAAATGAAACAAGGTTGCTTTTGAAAATATACATGTTTGTTTTGAAAATAAATAAAAAAATAACCTCAGATATGTGTTCTGCATATGCATGAAAGTTGTATAAGGGAAAGTATTTTCTATCATGACTGGTGTAGACATGAGCTAATTTCTGCATTCTATTTCTGATCTTGCAAAAAGATCGAATATGAAAATCTAAAAGTTTTTGGTTGAGAAATAATTGAAAATGTTTGATTTTGTTTATTTCGAACTTGTGAAATTATTTGAAGATATTCAGTATTTGGTTTTGATATGATGTGACATCTAAAAACCTTGGCATGGGATTCTGATTGTGTATTCTGATTAAAGTCTGATTCCGAAGGTTTTGTTCTATTCTGATAAGGCCCAACCACGAGTGATAATAGTGGATATGACCCAGCCACGGGTAATAATAGTGGTATATGGCCCAACCACGAGTTATAATAGTGGATACAACCCTTCCACGGGTTATAATGGTGGTTTATAACCCTACCACGGGGGTTAAACATGATATACAGTCCAACCACAGGTGATAATAGTGGATATGGCCTTTCCACGGATTATAATGGTGGTTTATAACCCTACCACAGGGGTTGGTATACAGCCCAACCATGGATTATCATAGTGGATACGGTCCTTTCACGGGTTATAATGGTGGTTTATAACCCTACTATGGGGGTTAAACATGGTATCTGTCCCGATGTGATACTCTAATTGATGAAGATGAAGTCTCAGATTTTGATATGCCAAAAGATTTTTAAAATAAGAATGTTTTTCTGAAAGTTTCGCTCAGATATTTTTGTAACATGTTTTGTTATTTGCATTCTAAAAGTAAATATTTCTGTTTCTGCATTCTGAAAGTAAACATTTTGTTTTGTATTCTGAATTCTGAAAATGCTCATATTTATATACTAGTATATGTTCTCTGCTTACTGAGTTGTTGATAACTCACCTCTTATTTTCACAATATTTTTCAAATAATTTTGATGCATCAGCTGGAAGTCAAGAGTAAGGTTTGATGATCATAGATGAATAAGGGCCAGAGGGTACAAGTTTATTGGAGAGTCGTATTTAATAGGTTTATGATTTTATGTTATCTGATATTTGGAGTCCTAGATATTTCGAAATATTTATGGAGTTTTTTTTTTAATTATCTCATTGAGGTATTTTTTGGTGTCCTGATAGAGGAACATATATTTTGGATTGAATAAATGGATTTGTACTTTTTGAAAATATTGGAGTATTTAAATATGTTATGGAAGTTGGATTTAGGTTACAAGAGATAACTCTCTGGACTTCCAGGAATGGGGCATTACATTTTATGCATATTGAATGCAATATAAAGTTTATATGACTATTAGAGCGGTGCTACTTAGGCGGCAGAGTAGCACTGCTCAAATTGACCGCTAGGTCAAATTGACTTTTATTTTTTTTTCAATTCTTTCATTCATATTTTTTATCATTTTAAAATATTTTTAAAAAATATAAAAAAATATCAATACACTAATAGTTACTTCCTTAACTATTAAGTAAAAAAAAAATTAAAATAAAGGAAGTGTCAAAATGAGGTGTCAAATTTAGGTGTCAAAGTAGCATTTTCCATGACTATTATATGTTTGTGTGATGGATTTGTGTTGAGTTCAAGTGATAATGTGTGTCTTGGTGTTGGTTCTACGCATTTGGACAGATTTATATTATGTGCTATCTTGGTGTATAGGCGTGTTATTTATGAAGTCAAGGGGCTGTTTAGTGAGCTTAAATTGATTCAATTGGAGGGTTGGAGTGACTTGTATGTGTTATGTAAGTTGTGTGTGGATAAAACTTGTATGTTGAACAAAACTGTAGCAGTTAATTTCTAGTCCTTGGTGTTGCATCAATTTCTGATCTTATCTCTTTTTCCTTGGCTTCTATTTGATCTTTATAATTCCTCAAGCTACATTAGTTCGAAAGTAGGCATAAGATATGTGTTGGAAGACAAACTCACAACCACTTCATTGTTGTTACTGCCAACAACCAAAAACAGCCCCAACTTACCTACTCAGACCATGTTTATATCACTTTGTTCCCTCTTCCTTCTCTGTTTTATACAGGCCATCAGGTCAGCAACTTATGGCCCCTTCAAGCTCAAAACAGCAAGCTTCAACGCCTTTTTATCTCTTCCTCAACACCTCTTCTTAAGCCCCACCAAATCAACACCATTCTTAGCATCCTCAACCATTATAGCAAGGAGTTTACGCCTCAAACAACCACCACAAGCTGCAGTGCAGCAGAATTTCTGCAACAGCAGCCATAATAGCGAAAATTATATAACCCTCTTAATTTTGCTCTCTTCCTCTAGTCCTCTATTGAAGCCCCTCACCAATGAGACACCATTCTCAGCCTTAAACCATTGCGTTGTGGAAGGAAACAGAAATCATAAGTGCAAAAACAACAAGCTAATTAATTATCATGTGTATAAACTTTAGGTGAGTTTTATTGCATGATTATACTTTTCTTTTTTTTTTTTCTTTTTTTTTAAAGAAGAGTTAGGGTCACTTGTCCAATAGTGACCCCTCCCCAATTTTATTAATAACCCTCACTTATGGCGGAGGAAAACCGTGGTTACAAAACAAGCATCTGTGGTACAAACTAAACCCAACATGCCAAAAGAAACCAAACCAAATAAAATAAACAACGAAATCGACAAAACCACAAGCAAAAAACAAACGAGACTAAATAATATGAAGCGAAGGCATCCCGAAGTAGTCCATGTGAATAAGGCCACGCAAAACTTGGGGAGTCTCCATCAAGTGGGAGAGAACTGAATCACTACCAGAAGCCTCATGCTTGGCTAACCAATCTGCAACTTGATTTCCTTCCCGGAAAATATGGTGAATTGAACAAGTCATGGAACTCATAATATCAAGAACTTATTCTCAGAAATCCTCCAAATACCAAACCCCACATCTTTTACTTCTCCACCAAGAAATAACAATCACAAAATCAAGTTTAATTTCTACATAATTGAGGGATAAAGACCTACAAACCTGGAGTCCATGAAGGAGAGCTAAAAGCTCTGCTTGATTATTAGAACCTGTACCAGTGAATGCAGAAAAAACATGAATTAACTTACTATGATCATTTCTAATAATCCCACCTACGCCAGAGGCTCCCGGATTACCCAAACTACTACCATCTGTATTCAATTTAACCCAACCCGCCGGAGGCCTTTGCCATTTAATAGCTTTGCAACGCCGAATGGGAGGGAAACTCGGCTGGACCTGCAAACTCTCAAGTACCTACAAATCAAAACCAGAGATGTGAGAACCAGCATGCATATCACGACAAATAAGAATGAATGATGTTAGAGGCAGTTTCAAAGTGTCCCTCCATACACGCCAGACAACGCCTCCGCCAGAGTCGCCAAGTAATAACCACCGGAAGAAAACCCACAATAATGCCAATTTGAGATGATAATTTTGCACGGCGAAACGAAGTCTACACCGTATCTTTCCAATTACGGCCATTCAGAATGCCAAGATTAGCCCCAAAATGACGCCAAACAGTGCTAGCAATTTCACCTGCAAACAAAACATGATTATGGTCTTCATAATGACCATTAGCACAACAGTCACAATGAGAAGTAATAGGAATGCCAATGTGGCGAAGATGATGATCCACGCTCAAGACCATATACCAAGCTTTCCACATATTGATGGACATCTTTAGGGGAAGACTTTTATGCCACATCCAAGAATGCCCTTCAAGAGTGCCACCTCTAATACGAACACAATCCCAAGCCGACTTGGTAGAAAACAGTCCATTATCATTTTTTGTCCATATCAACACGTCCAACCCTGGTAATGTCCTCTAAAATACCATCTAGATTATCCAAGCCCACTAACTGGAGAATAAAATACACGTCCCAATTATTAGATAATTTGCAGTCTTTAACTTTAAGGATTGAATTACCCACAATAGGGATCTCATTAGCTAAAGGACCTCTCTCCCGCCATTTATCATACCAGAAGAAAATATTTCCTTCTTTTAGACGCCATTTAGTGTTATCCAAAACCACAGGAAGAGTTTTAGCAATCATTTTCCAAAACCTAGTACCCTTAGCTAGGTCAACTAGAGTCCAAGGCTTGGTACCCACATATTTACCCTTAAAAAAATTGGCCCATAAAGAATTACCTTGAATGAGATTCCAAGCAAAACGAGTGTGAAGGGCTTGTTGCATATCATCAAGATTTCTTAATGCCAAGCTGCCTTCTTCCACTGGACGACAGATAGAATTCCAGGCCACCCATTTTTTCTTACTCTTACCATTTACCTCCCCCTAGAAAAAAGTGCCCATCATATGATGAAGAGTTTTGATAGTGGCTTGTGGAACCTGTAGAACTGCAAATAGATGAAGAGCCATACTAGAAAGAACATGCCTCAATAAAATAAGTCTACCACCAGCCAAAAGAATTTTCATTTTCAAACCTGATATTTTCTTTTGGACTTTAGACACCATATTGTCCAAATACACATGTTTGAGTCGACCCAAGATAATAGGCACGCCAAGATAGTTGAAAGGGAAAGATCCTTATGAAAATCCAGTCATTCTTAATAATAGACTCTTACGAGTTGAGGGAATTTTTTGAGAGCAATAAATGGCAGATTTAGAATGGTTAATGCATTGGCCCGACTAGCTTGCATATTTATGAAGCACAGCTAAAATTTCCCTGATGGCTTTAGAGCTACCATTAGAAAAAGACACCACATCATCATCATACATAAGATGAGAAATTATAGGCGTACCTTGGGCCTGCGAGAATTGACCAAAATTATGAGCTTCCACACTTTGCTTGATGAGTCGAGAGAGAATTTCTTGGAGAATAATAAATAGATAGGGAGAGAGGGGGTCGCCCTGACGTAAGCGACGGCCCCCTTGAAAAAAGCCTTTAGTAGTACCATTCATCATAATAGAATACCATGGAGTCGAAATACATATTCTGATAAGATCACAAAAATTAGAAGAGAAGCCAAAACAGCGAAGAACCTCTATAAGAAAAGACCAGTCCACTCGATCATACGCCTTAGCCATATCCAGCTTAATCATGATATTACCACCATGGGCCTTCTTATTAATAGAATGTATCATTTCTTGCGTAATGCTAATATTCTCAAAGATACTTCTTCCCGGAACGAAAGCGAATTGTTCCCAAGATATTATTCGTGAGAGGAGACCTGTCAAGCGATAACAATGATCTTATAACATATTTTATAAAACACCGAGCATAGACTAATAGGCATGAACTTATCAAACCCAGAAGGATTATCAACCTTTGGGATTAAGACAAGAAAGGAGGCTGTAACAAATCTTGGGAGCTGTTTAGAAACAAAAAATTCAGATATGGCTTCCAAGACATCCTCTTTCACTGCCTCCCAACAACTTTTGAAAAAATCCAAACCAAATCCATCAGGTCCCAGAGCACTATTAGACGGGATAGAAGAAAGAGCAAAGAAAACCTCATTCATTGTAGGAATAGAGCACATAATAGAACTATCAGAATCTGAAATAACAGGAGAAATAAGAGTCAACAAATCAGGTAATAGTCTATTTGGCATGCCTTGCAGAAAATTAGAAAAGAAGTCCACTGCCCCTTGATGAAGACTCTCCGGCGAATTGAAGACCATCCCATTCGAACACCTCATTTCCACCACTCTTTTATGCCATTTATTGGCAAGGCAAGCATGGAAAAAATTCGTATTTCGATCACCTTCCATCTGCCATTTTAACTTAGAAATCTAAGCCAATCTTGTATCTTCACGGTGAAGCCAAATATCTAGTTCCGAAGACGATATAGGAAGGTCCCTCTCCATTGATTCATCCCAACTTAGATGTAATTTGTTTTCAAGCTCTTCAATGTGACTCTCAAGAGAAGTAATATGCATAGTGGTACGACCTAAAATATGCTTATTCCATTCCCTCAAAGCCACCTTAGTATTTTTCAACTTGATTGCCAATTTAGTGAGTCCATGACCAACACCAGTCGCAGACCACACCTGACGAACACATAGTAAAAACTGTGGATGGTCCACCCACATTTGTTGAAAACAAAAAGGCGAGGGGCCATAAGAGAAAGGATCCATCTTAAATTCAATAACCATCAGAGAGTGATCGGAAGTAGTGCGTGGAAGATAGGAACAAATAGCATTCGGGAAAGAAGAGAGCAAAGGAACATCCATGAATACCCGATCTAATTTTGCCCAAGATCGAGCAAGACCCGACTGCCCATTACACCAGGAGTAAGTTTTACCTTTCGATTTCATTTCAACCAAACCACCCTAATGGATCCAGACATTGAAATCCTCCATAGTGGCATTGGGACGGGGACAACCACCCGTTCTCTCTGAATTATTACGAATAATATTAAAGTCACTAGCAAATAAACAAGGTTCCGAGCCCATAGACTGAGAACTGAGTTCCCCCCACAATCTTTTCCTCTCATACATGCTGCACTTAGCATAAATAATATTACACAAGAACTGATAAGACCCTGTATTCACACGAAGAGAAATAAACTACAAGCTTGTCCGCACCACTTGTACGTCAAGAACATTATCCCAAAAAATCCAAATTTTACCACCATCATCTACATTAGATATAAAAGAATCAAAATGTAAGAAGTTCATCAACCGAAGAGCTTTGTCTTGAGTTTGGAACGGTTCCAAAACCGCTACGAGCTTAGGCGTGAACTTACAAACTAAATTTTTTAAATGACACCGAGAAGTGCCAATGCCTCGGACATTCCAAACAATGATGGATTCACTCATAAAGGCAAAGTAGAGGAACGGGTAAGGACCCGAAGAGAAGTTCTCACCTTCTCAAATTTCTTTCTCTGATTTTTTTTTTATTCGTTTTGCCTTCAGCGTCTGAGTGATAATCTTTGTCCTAAGGTAGAATTTGCGGGGGAATCTTAGGATCAGGCTCAGAAGCTACATCATCTAACATGGATTCCTAATTCTCATGCATAGTAATATCTTCCAAATAGAGGTCAGTTTCCCGAGTAGATTCCTCCAATATCATAGGGTTGGGCTTCGGGAAACTAAAAGATGGAGTTAAAATATTACCTGCATCTGCACTTGGCGCGAGATCCCCCCTATCCGTAATATCACTGGGCGCAAGCACTCCATCTGCATTCTCAACTATTATTTCTGCTTCCGTAACATTAAGCGCCTGAACAGAGGACATTAACTCCTTGGTAGTCTGTTTTCCAGTAATGACATCTTGCAGTTCATCAACCTCACCATCCTTGTTCTCAAGGACTGCAGGTTTTGATGTCTCACCACCCTGCATGTTCCCATTTGTATTTCCACCAGAAATTGGCTCTTCTTTCTTACTGCCACGTTTTTTCTCACCATGCATGATTTTCCCCACGCGACAAGTCTTTGCATTATGTCCTTGCACTCTACACTTTCCACAATATGCATGTAGCGTTTCATATAGGATTTCTTGTTTCCGGCTAGTTGGCAATCCAGGAGTGCCTATCCAGAAATAAGGAATGGGTTCTTTGGCCACATCCAACTCCAAACAGATTCTAGCCCCATCCGTCCAAGTCACACAACAAGTGGGATTGTCCCTGCGTATAAAACGTCCGATAGGTGTAGAGAAAATTCTTAAGAATGATTCTTGGTAGAAGTTAGGCGGTAACCTAGGGAGTAAGATCCACATAGGGATGTTAGAAGGTTCATGCTCTTCGTAAAAGACTGGAGACTAGTGAAATGCACGATAAGCCACTCCATTCACTTCGCATGACTCACGTGATAGAGCTTTCACAAAATTAGCCTCCGTGTTCATCCTTACAAAAACATTACGGGGAAGTTTCATGGAAGAAACCACCTGGGTAGAGGACAGACCCCAACGGCTGTGGATAAATGCACGGATAGCATCCATGGAGGGTCTTTGCCGAAGGAACTTGAGCACAATGGAGAGATGGAATGGTTCAACCAAACGATTGATTTCCTCTTTCGAAAACTGGAAAAATATTTCCCCGTCCATGTCTTTCAGCACACTAGAGGCAACATGTATATCAGGCAGGGGCTGTGGAGTCACAACAGCCATTCCGGCAAAGGACTGACGACCAGAAACGTGGCCATCAGTGGCTGCCATGCAGCCTCATCGAAGCAGCAGCGTCAATGAAGCCTTGCGATCCCAATGAACCCTAGCAGAGCAATTTTTAGGAACAGGGGTAAAAACGTCCGAGGAGTAGTGAAATCATTGCATGATTATGCTTGATTGTGGACTATGCTACCTAATTGAATTGTATTGAGATGTTTGATATGAATGTTAATATTTTCATATAGGATTTTCAACTCATGATTTAATTACCCTCATATTTCTTTTTTTTTTTGAAATAAAACCTCCTCATTCATTCAAATATCAGTGTTTACATTGCAATAATCTCTCAGTAAACAATCTGAGATACAAACTGGTATATCTTCTATCCATATCTTTTCTAAATCTATGTGTAATGCTTCTTTAGCAAGAGTATGTGCTGCTGTATTTGTATTTCTATTCGCAAACTTCACTGACCAGTTAGGCCACTCCTTCATCTGAACCTTTAAATCTTCAATAATGCTACCAAAATAAGATAAGTCTTCAATCTGACTGTTCACTGCATTAACAACAACCTGAGCATCTCCTTCCATTATCACTTTGTTAAACCTTAGATCCTCACATAACTCCATTGCTTTCCTTAATGCCCAGCCCTCAGCTATAGCAGGTTGTTCCACAAAGCTTTTCGACTCACAACAAGCTGCCATCACCTCCCCCCTATCATTCCTGATTACCACCCCTAAACCCACCTTCCTTGATTTCACATCTAAAGCTGCATCCCAATTGGCCTTAAACCAATTCACACTAGGTGGACTCCAACTTTGAACCAAACCTCTTCTATTAGCTTGCTGTCTAATTTCAGTTATCTTCAAATTTGACGACTGATACTCTTCTAAGCTCTCTCTAGCTGCACTAATCACATGTGTTACTTAGAAGCTTGCTTTCAAACACAAAGGTGTTGCTCCGAAGCCATAACCCTTTCATAACTATAGCAATTTCCTCCATATCAGCAAGTGAGAGCTTCTCTGCTAGCACTTCCAGCAAACCAAGTAGATCCCCTTCTCCCACCCTCCATTTCTGAACTGATTTGACAGATCCTGACCATACATCATTTGCAGCAGGACATTGCTAAAGAACATGTAGAACTGTTTCTTCCTCTTGCAAACATATAGGGCATCTAGCATCTTCCACAATCCTCTTCGACATCAAATTTTTCCTAGTAGCTAATAGATTATTCCCTGCCTTCCAAAGGAAATTTTTTTGTAATGCCAGGAATGTTCAGGCCCCATATACTTTTCCAAAACTTTCCCAGGCCCTTCTGCTCTGAGGGTTCTCCTATTGAGGCTCTTGATCTAGATTCCTCCAAGTAGTAGGCAGATTTAACACTAAAAATACCTTTCTTAGAAGGTCCCCAAATCATTCTATCATCCACGTCCCTCTTACTTAAAGGGATACTGTTTATCAGATCAACCTCTTCCTCAGAAAAGATTGATTTTATGAGACCCTCATTCCATACCTTCCTTCCCTTAATCATTAGGTCCTTAACTTTAACACAAGTATTCAGAAAAGGATTAGGAGATTGGACACTGAAAGAAGATGGTGTTGGCAACCACCTTTGACCCCATATATTAATCTTTTGGCCATCCCCACCCTCCACCTTAGTCCTTCCTTAAGCAGGTCCAAAGACCTCCATATGCTTCTCTATATTTGAGATGGAGCTCTGCCTAACTTTGTTTCCAGCAGAGAAGAACTTTTAAAATATTTTTCTTTGAAAATGGTGGCAGCCATAGAGAATGGGTTTTGAAGTATTCTCCATGCTTGCTTAGCCAGGAGTGCTGTGTTAAAACTGGCCATATTTCTAAAACCCAAACCTCCACCCTCTTTTGACTGGCTCATTCTCTCCCAACTCCTCCAGAGAATACCACTGGAATTCTTCTGACTTTTCCACCAAAATCTAGACAACATTACATTGATCTCTTTGCACAGCCTTTTAGGCAACATGATGACACTCATAGTATAAGAGGGAATTGCTTGTAGAACAACTTTTATCATTACTTCCTTTCCTACCCCTGAAAGGAAGAAATTCTTCCAATTGCTAATCTTTTGCCAAACTCTTTCTTTTAAGCTTCTAAATGTGTTATACTTTGATCTACCTACCATAGTAGGTAGACCCAAGTACTTATCATAACTGCCTTGCACGATAGCTCCACCTTCCAATAGAATCTTCCTTTTAACTTCCAAAGAAGTATTAGAACTGAAAAACACTACTGTCTTATCCTTATTCATAAATTGACCCGAGGCTTTTTCATATATGAGCAATAAATCCTGCATCTTCCTCCATTCTTCCACACAGGCTCTACCAAACAGGATGCAATCATCTGCAAAGAGCAGATGATTTACTCTCAATCCATGCCTAACTACTGAGATACCCTTTGTGTTCCCCCTAAGATCTGAATTGTTGAATAATGAACTCAAACCCTCTGCACACAAAATGAATAGATAAGGGGATAGAGGATCCCCTTGTCTAAGCCCCCTTGAGGGCAATAACACATCTCCTGGTATACCATTTATTAACACAGAAAAAAAAATTGAGCTAATACACTTCAGAATTAAGTTTGTCCACTCATCACAGAACCCAAGCCAACAACAATCACATAAGGCCACTCAATTCTATCGTAAGCCTTAGACATATCCAATTTGATAGCCATACTGCCTTCTTTACCCTTCTTGCTCACCTTCATCGAATGTAAAACCTCATAAGCCACCATAACATTATCATCTATGATCCTACCAGGAATAAAGGCACTTTGATTGGCCGAAATAGTTGCTGACAACACTTCTTTGAGTCTGTTTGCTATCACTTTGGAAGCCATTTTGTAAATTACATTACATAGGCTGATAGGCCTATATTTAGTAACCAACTTAGGATCCTTAGACTTGGGAATCAAAACAATAAACGTATGGTTAACTGAAGAGAAAGGGATTTTACCATTCAGCAGATCTAAGACTGTCAAGCACACCTTATCCCCCACTGTTGCCCAATGATTTTGGTAGAAAAAAGCACCAAAACCATCAGGACCTGGTGACTTTAAAGGAGCCATACTTTTGATAACAACTTCTATCTCCAACTTGCTAAAGGGTCTACTTAATCTTTCATTCATCTCACTTGTCACCCAAGGTACTATATTCTGTAGACACTTCTCCATAGCAGCTGTGTTAGGATTTGAGGTAGAGAACAACCTCTCAAAATAAGATCTGAAAGCTTCATCAACTTCCACCTGACCCCTGAAGGCTCTACCTTGATCATCCATCACTTGACTAATGCTGTTTTTTCTTCTTCTCTGATTTGCACAAGCATGAAAAAACTTTGTATTCCTATCACCCGAGGCATACCAATTCCTTTTGGCCCTTTGCTTCCACTTCAGGTCTTCCTTCTCCAACAAAATCCCAACCTCTCTTTGCACCCTTTTAATCTCTGCTGAGTTGTGCCTCCCTTCATCATCTTGTAGCTTCTTAAGGTATTCTGTTTTCTCTTTAATAACTTTCACCCTGTTTACTTTGTTCTGGTTATTCCACATCCCAAGTGCCTTCCTGCAATTATCCAACAGATTCATGAAATTCATAGACTGCTCACCCTTCTCCTCCCTTCTAACCCACTCTCTTCTAATAACTCCTTCACATTCTTCATCTTTAGCCCAACCAGCTTCATATCTAAATACTTTCTTGCCTCTCCAGTTATTTCTACCTTTCTTACTCGGAGACAATAGCAAAGGCCTATGATCTGAACATCTTCCTGCTAAGACCTCCACCCAGTAATCTTTATATAGATGTGCCCAACTTGGATTGGCCACTGCCCTATCCAACCTTTCTTTTGTAAAGGTGTCATCCTCATGTTTATTACTCCATGTGAACTTGTTCCCTCTCCATCCAAGATCAGAAAGATTCCCTTTCTCCAAAGCTGACCTAAATCTCTCCATCAGTTTTTCTTGTCTTGGATTTCCCCCCACCTTCTCATCATTGGTTGCAATTTCATTAAAGTCACCAATTACACACCACCCTTGGTTCGCCTTAGGCTTTAAGGACTCAAAAAAATCCAGGCTTCAGCTCTTTTAACAGTTTATGGCTGCCCATAATAACATGTGAGAATCCAACAGTTGTGGAAACTTGTGGCCCCTAATGTGTGATATTGTATTTTTTTTGTTTCCCTCTTATGTGAAACTATTTGTAGCGAGATACATTTGCTGCAAATAGTTTTTTTTTTTTTTCACAAATAGTTATTTACAACGAAAGGTATGTCCTTGATAATAAACATATTTGCAACGAAAATCCTATTTGCAATGAATGTACATATTATCGTGACGACGATAAATTTATTTCCAAAGATAAAATCTCATGGCTAAGAGTGACTATTTGCAATGAAAAAGAAGAATCATTGGGATAGACTTTCCCCATCGTGGCATTTGCAAGAGTAGGGCAATAACATCTCATTGTTGCAAAATACTCTTTTACAATGAAAATTAGACTTTTTGCAACGGATTTTTTTCCTTGTAAAAAACCATTTCTATTGTACTGAAATAATCCGCATGACAATCGACAAATATAACATATAGCGCTAATATTTTATTATATAGTAGGCAACTAGCTAAAGAACAATAATAAGTTTAAAAGTATAATCAACTTTAACACATTTAGCATTAAAAAAGATACACTTTAATTCAAACATATTTTTAGACAATCAACTATTCAAAAGTATTAAAATATTAATTTTAATATTAGTCGTGTACAAATTGTGTAAAAGTCGTAACTTGATACCTTTACAACCAATTCTTGTGGTTTAGCTTTTTGATTGTTGGGGTATCGATTTCATGGGGCCATTTCCTATTTCTTTTGGTTATTTGTATATCTTGGTTGCTGTGGATTATGTTTCTAAATGGATTGAAGCAATACCTTGTAAAACAAATGATCATAAGACAGTGCTGAAATTTTTGAAGGAAAATTCCTTTGCTCGGTTTGGTATTCACAAAGTCATCATTAGCGATGGTAACACTCACTTTTGCAATAGGCCTTTTCTTGCTTTGATGACTAAATATGGGATCCACCAAAAAGCTTATACCCCATACCACCCTCAAACCAATGGTCAGGCAGACTTGGCTATTAGGGAGTTAAGCAAATTTTAGAAAAAAAAATGTCAACCCCAATAGGAAAGATTGGTCTTTACGTTTGGTTGATGCTTTGTGGGCTTATCGTACAACTTTTAAAACATCCCTTGGCATGTCTCCTTATAGGCTTGTATATGGAGAATTTTGTCATTTGCCTGTTGAAATTGAGCATAAAGCCTATTGGGCAATCAAACAACTCAATTTTAATTCTGACCAAGCTGGTGATTTGAGAAAATTGCAGCTAGATGAGCTAGAGGAGCTAAGAAGGGATGCTTATGACAACTCTAATTTGTCCAAAGAACGCTTGAAGGTTTGGCATGATAAGAATATTCTCAGGAAGACTTTTGAGCCTAATCAGTTTGTTCTTTTATATAACTCTTAACTTCATTGTTTCCAGGAAAACCGCGGTCAAGATGGAGTGGTCCATATGTGGTGAAAACTATTTTTCCTCACGAAGCCGTGGAAATAATCAATCCATAAAATAGAAATACCTTTAAAGTAAATGGTCAACGGCTTAAATCTTTCATTGCTCACTTTTCACTTGAGGACTCCACTCTTCCCTTGCAAGATCTGCCCACTTGGTCTACTGCATAACCACCTTGTTTCGGTTCTCATTTATTTTTTGTTTTTGTACATAGTGTCATTTTGCATTTCCATTGCCTATTAGCTTTCAATTGCTGTTTTTCTTGTCTTTCTTTTTGACTCTCTCTTGCAGATTTTCTATCTCTCATCTCCCTTATCTGGTACTCTCCTTCCCTCTTATCTTTTTCTTGTTCTTATTGCATTTACATTGAGGAAATGTGCATACTTAGTTGGAGGGTGATGGGTGCTAGATGTGTGTGTTGGTTATATTGTGTTGTTCAGAAGCAATCTTTTTCCTTCACTTTTCTTTTAATAGTTTGTTCTTATTGCTGGTTTGCTTCTTAATTTCTCTTTTTGTATAAATTCTTCATTTCTCTTGCATCATTAAGGAAAATGCTACAATTTAGTTGGGGGCAGAGAAATTATTATTATTATTATTTTCTATTTTGCATGCCTTGCTCATATGTTGGCTTAAAATTTCTTGTTTCTAATTTTCACATGTTGGAAAATGATTTGTTGAGGTCATGGAACATGTTCAATGTAGTGAAATCTGAGTTTAGATAAAAAAGGGGACTTATCCATTTAATTTAGTTGTTAAACCAAATGAAATATGTTAAAAGTTTTGCAAAAACACACAACAGATGTCTAGAATGCTTAGAAAGACTACATTGGGTCATTATTTGTTGATTTACAGTTCGGTTATTTGGGACTCTAATGACCTATATCCTAATGGCTTAAGACGAAATCTGAAGTGTATTAAATGAGAAAATGGACAAGCCAAGGATCAAATCTGGATAAAACAAATGAAAAAAGAAGGTTTTCATGCATGGTTTACATTTGTGTATTGGAAAAGGCTACTTATTACCGGGGTCCTTACTAAATAAAAGAGTAGGTGTCTTTTAAAGTGTAATAGAGTGAAAGCTGCCATTACAATGGTTTTGAATTAGAGTAAGACCATGTGGTTATCTCAGATTAGTTGCTGTGATTGAAATGGTTAATGCCTCTTGGTAGTCAATCTTGGAATTCTAACCTTATTCCCATGCACTTGAAGGAAAGAAAACTTTGTTACATTCAATTCCATTGGTTGTTTAACTAAATGGTGTATAAATCTCCTAGTTGATACAAAAATCCAGATTAATCTCTAGTGTTCTTAAACTCAACAAGTTTATTTCATGGCATGTGATTTTCAGATTTATTGGAATTGTAGCTGGTAACTTCCTGTTTGTATGATTTCATTCACTTTATTTGCTAAAGACTAGTAAAAAGTTAGTTGGGGGTGTGATAAATGGTCAATTATGCGGTATTAATACTCTTAAATATTTGGGTTAAAAAGAGCTTTATGTGTTAAAATATGAGTATTAATTATATAATGTGATTTAACTTTGTTTGGCATGTGAAATGATTTTCTTGTCCCTAATTAAATTCAGATAGGCTCATATAATTTACGTGTTCCAGGATTTATCAAGAGTTAGAGTTGGAAAGAAATCATCACAATGAGACCTACGTACAAGAGCTGAAACCCATGAATATGAAAAACCTTTTCCATGTGAGAGATGAAGCCCTTGGTAAATATGGAGCACGCCTCACATCTAAGTGCTGCAGCTGGGAGAGGAACTCACGGGAGGCTGGGGACCACAACGCCATTACAATGGAGTGGTTGCGATCCATGTCAAGGAGAAAGAGAAGGAGAGAAGATTCTGAGTATAAAAGGAAGAGGAATTTCTGGGTGAAGGGAGCTAGTTTACATTTTTATTTTCCTGCTTTGGTTCATATGCGATTATTGGAGTTTAGGGTTTATTTCTTTTGAGCATTTTATTGTCTTATATGGATGATCGGCTAAGTTTTACAACTTGGGTTACGGTAAAAGCTTTCTTTTATCTACATTATTTACTAGATTTCTATAGATTTCAAATTTCATACCTTGCTTTGTTTGAGACCAAATTTTGGAAATAGAAAGTTGGATAGATCATTTTGCTCTTATTCTTGTTTTGTTGTTGACATAAGGCACAACAGACTCTTGAATTGATCAATGTTTCTATTAGCCAAGTGTTATAGTGAGATTGGTTGATGCTTTAGTGAGGATATTTCGTGTTAAGAACTGGCACACATACTTTGAGCGTATATTTTTTTTAATCTTTGAATTATTAATACCTTGATTGGGTTAATAAAAGACAAGTAGCGCCCAGAATTCTTGTGGAGTGTAGAAACAAAGGAAGCCTAAAACCGTGACCCAAGTGTTTGTTAAATCATTTCTCTGGAACTATTATTTTCAATTTTATATCAAAATTCTGTTTGTTACTTGTAAGAATTAGAATTACAGTTTTTCATCATTTGGAATATTAAATTTTCAACAACTATTTCTTTTATGATTTAATTCATCTTTCTAAGAATTACAAACCTGAGATCCTTAAAGCGCAACCATATATTACATTTTCATTAAATCTTTCTTAGTGAATATATTAACATCCATTTTGCTCATTGTTTATACATACAAAAAAAATACAAAAATGAATTTTACACGTCATTTTACTTCTTCACACTTCTCATACATCATCATACTTTCTAATTAATTTTCACAATTACGTTGATAAACATTTGTCTATGTGGAATACGATCCTGGACTTATCCTTGATACAACATGGCACTTCTACACTTGGAAGCACATTTGAGAACACGTCAAGTTTTTGAGGGACAATTGGTGTCATCAAAGTATTTTTTATGAACTTTGAGAGGGTGTTTTTAGACTTGTGAACCTCTTCACAGCTTGGATGATATATTTTCCTCTCATTTTACTTGTTTGCTTTTATTTTATTTTATCTTTTATCTTTTATATTTTATTTTGCTGAATTTGCATGTCTTGTTGGGCTAGAGATAGCACATATAGACTTGCTAGGATTGGATCATCAACCTCATCTTCGGGTGTATCTGTTTCTCCTAATTCAGCATTTGACACTCATAGCAATATGGTTGAAAATGATCAAAATGATACGGAAATGGTAAATCCTAATAGGACACTTAGAGAATATTTGCAGCCTATTAGGACTAGTCCACCCTCTTGTATCATTCAACCTTTGAATGCAAATAATTTTAACTTCAAACCTAGGATGATTCCATTGCTGCCACATTCTCATGGCATGGAATCAGAAAACCCCTATTTGCACATCAAAGAGTTTGAAGAAGTTTGCTCAACTTTCATGAATAGAACATGCACTGAAGAAGTCATTAGGTTAAAACTGTTCCCATTTTCTCTAAAGAACAAGGCTAAAACCTGGCTAAACTCCTTAAAGCCAAGGTCTATAGAGACTTGGTAGGAAATGCAAACTGATTTTTTTTTTAAAAAACTTCCCAATGCATAGGACCAATGCCTTAAAAAGACAAATTATGAAATTTGGTTAAAAGGATGTATAAACATTTTATCACTGCTGGGAACATTTTAAGGACTTATTAAATGTATATCCTCATCATGGATATGAGAATTGGAGTGTCATAAGTTTTTTCTATGAGAGTTTACAACAAAAAATGAGACAATTTGTTGAGACCATGTGTAATGGTGAGTTCTTTAACAAAGAACCAGAAGAAGCATTTGAGTATTTTGATTATTTGTCAAGTCAATGCACAACTAGCTCAAGCACCTAAAAAGGGACTTGAAGATACAATTTAGTAGCTGAGTGTGACACTTCAACAATTCATGCAGGGTCAAGCAACACTCAACAACCAGAATTCATTAGAATTCAAAAACTTGACGTGTTCTCAAATGTGCTTCCAAGTGTAGAAGTGTCAAGTTGTATCAAGGATAAGTCCAGGATTGTATTCCACATAGACAAATGTTTATCAAAGTATTTGTGAAAATTAATTGGAAAGTATGATGATGTATGAGAAGTGTGAAGAAGTAAAATGACGTGTAAAATTCATTTTTGTATTTTTTTTGTATGTATAAACAATGAGCAAAATGGATGTTAATATATTCACAAAGAAATATTTAATGAAAATGGAATATATGGTTGAGATTTGAGGATCTCGGGTTTGTAATTCTTAGAAAGATGTATTAAATCATAAAAGAACTAGTCACTGAAAATTTAATATTCCAAACGATGAAAAACTGTAATTCTAATTCCTACAAGTAACAAACATGATTTCAATATAAAGCTGAAAATAGCAGTTCCAAAGAAATGATTTAACAAACACTTGGGTCACGGTTTTAGGCTTCCTTTGTTTCTACACTCCACAAGAATTCTGGGCACTACTTGTTTTTCATTAACCCAATCAAGGTATTAATAAATCACAGATTAAAAAAAATATACGCTCAAAGTATGTGTGCCAATTGTTAACACGAAATATCCTCACTAAAGCATCAACCAATCTCACTATAACACTTGGCTAATAGAAACCTTGATTAATTCAAGGGTCTGTTGTGCCTTATGTCAACAACAGAACAATAATAAGAGCAAGAGGATTTATCCAACTTTCTATTTCCAAAATTTGGTCTCAAAACAAAGCAAGGTATGAAATTCGAAATCTATAGAAATCTAGCAAATAATGTAGATAAAAGAAAGCTTTTACCGCAATCCAAGTTGTAAAACTTAGCTGATCATCCTCATAAGACAATAAAATGCTCAAAAGAAATAAACCTTAAACTACGAGAATCACATCTGAACCAAAGCATGAAGATAAAAATAAAAACTCAGAATCATGGATGGTGCTTAATCATGAATATCATCTACCTACCTACCATTTCTTCTAGTTGAGCCATAAGAGGTTGTAGCCCTAAGTGTAGTTGTAAGGACTGTGCCAAAACGGGGGAAGGCATCCCTTTACATGGGCAAAATGCTATAGACAAAGAGGTAGCTAGGAGGGCAATGTGCAGCCTGGGTAGAAGTAAGGCGAGCAACATTTTCTAGAGAGCCCAACAGATGTGAGAAAGCATAGGACAAAGAAGGAAGGTTTACCTTACACAAGCCGAGCAAAGGGTGTGCTGATTGTACGAAAGTAGCTCAGTGCAAAGCTAGGAGCACTCCGATAACACAAAGGAGCTCAGAAGGCAGCAAGTGTTATACTCAAGGCCTATGCTCCATTAGGAACATCACAACACACCTAGGAAGATGGAATACGGATGACCTTAGAAGTATGACCTAATGGCACATAGGAGATTCTCATATGGAGAAGGACTACAGTTTGGTCCCAAGGCAAGTTGCAAAGATGTGCACACCTTGTCCCATTAGTCATTCCATCTCTACCATTCTTCAAGTCCAGATGACAAATGGACGGTCGAGATCAAAGGTCTCTCATTCAATAAAACCAGAGGTCAGAGGAAATGTCAAGAACAGTTCAGAATGTAACTGACGGTTCTGCTGTATAAAAGATATTTGACAATAGTCAATATCTCTGTAACACCCTGGTCCTTCTTTCTTACTTACGCTTCTTCTTTCTGACGTACGTTCCTCCTTTATGACGTAAGCCAATCCCGAGGGCAGAGATTATGTGATTTGTTTGCCTATCTAGCGACTGCGAGACTCGTTAGCCATGCCGAACCTCGATGGCGAGTTTCAAAAGATATCTTGCGACTTCTAGGGCACGCCCAGGGTTTTAAATGTGCTGGAAATATTTATAAGGAGTATTTCCAGTGTTATTGAACTAAGCTTGATTTTAAATACGACAATTATAATATTCTTGAAGAGCTCCAAAAATATTATAATTGTCGGAAATCATTTTAATATTATTATTAAAATGATTTCAGTTATTTAAAATATTATGAGATTTAAATTATGTTGAAAACTTTAATTAATTAAATGGTTTTATCCTTTTAAATATGTTAAATAAGACTTCATCATTTTATTAATGATGAAGGAATATTATAAACTAAAGTTAGTTTAAATAATATTCTACTTTAATTCCTCTAAGTGCTTTTAATTAAGTTAATATTTACGCATTTTCAAATCAGTGTTTTAATCTCTTATCATTAGATCGTTTTGAAGATCCCAAGATGAAGGGACTGGGTTAAATACCCAGACCCCTCTTCCTTCTCCCTCACTTTTTCCCCAGCCCTTTCTCTCTCCTCCCTCTCTATTGTCGATGCTACATTGCCCAGCCCGGCGCCGCCTTGCGCCGATGAGCCTCACATTTGCTACCATTGGCACCACCTCACTCCGGTGAGCCTCCCCGCACCGTTCTCCCTCTCTCACGCTCTCTCTTCCTCTCTCCCTCGACAGTGCATAGCCCGAACGGGCTTGATGCTGTTGCGCCGCCGTGCACCGTCCTCTGGCGGCACCAACAGCCTTCCCTCTCACCGGTGAACCCCTCCCATGGAACCCAAGCCATGGGAAACTCCCTCTCCCCCTCCATCGTACACACGCAAGAAACCCATTTATGGGTTTTTCACGGCTTCAAGGCAACCGATGGCCTTAGCTCCTCCCCGAGCTCCTCCATGCCAGCCAAGTCCTCCCCCTCTTCCAAGCTCTTTCACAGACTCTCCCTCCTTCCCAGGCTCAATCCGCCACCGTAGGCCACCATGGCGCCACCCTAGTGCCACCACGAGCTCCACCAGCAACCCCTAAGTCCCTCCATGGCCAGCCATTATAGGCCAAGCCTTCCCCTTCCAATTCCATGCTTTGAGACACACGGGTTTCCAAGGGAAACCCACGGCTCCACCGTACTCTGCCACCCCAGCCGCCATGAAGACCACCAGCAGCCTCCCTTGACCTCCCTTAGCCGAACCCTAGGTCCAAACCACCACCTTATGTGGTGGGTAGCCACTGCACGTGATGGACATCCACTGCGCTTGGCTGACCGCCACTGTACACATCCAGATCCATCGTGCTATGGTTCTTGCCACCATCACAAGGCCACCACGAGCCTTTCCAAGACCACACCTAGCTATCCAAATGCCCAAATAGTCACCGTACGTGGGTTAGCCGCCACGTATGACAATTTTGACATCATCGGTTGTGACGATCAGTGAGCAACGCATGGGTTATCCCGTCAATGGTATAACCCTCTATTCCTATTTATTTATGTTAGATGTTGATTAGTTGATTAGGTTGTGGACTATGTTGTTAGTATTTGTAGAGTTCGCAGTGTTGTGGTGTGCTATGAAGTGAAGTGTTGGGCATTTTGTGTAGTGCGCTGTGAAGTGTTGTGGATTGTGCTGTGTTGTAACACCCGTATTTTAGTGTATTTATAATTGAAAGAGTATTTGTTATTAATTTAAAAATTTATTCTCTTGTTTTAAAATTTGTTGGATTTTTAGTGGGTTTATTTTTATAATTTTAATTTTGTGAAAATTATTTTGAAGTGCTTTCTTATAATTGATTATTGTAATACATTTAAATTGTTTTTCATATTTATTTAACTTATTGTTGGGTTTAATCATTTATTTTCATTTTAATCACTACGTTTGAATTATTTTATTTTACTTGTTGTTTTGAAATCGTTTCCGTTGGATTATTTTTGTGACCCAAGATGTGGGGATTGGACTTCATTTCTTTCCCTCCATTTTCTCTTTCCTCTCTTTTTCTTTTCATCTTTTCTTTTCTTTTTCTTTCTTTTTTCTTTCCTTCTCCCTGGTTCTCTCGCATGCACGTCTCTCCCTCTCTCTTCTCTCCATTCGTGCGTCGTCCCCCAGCCCGCCACTGTGCACCGGCGGTGATCGACACCGCCCCTCCCTCTCACCTCCCCTTCGACCGGTGATCTCCCACCTGTGATTTCAGCCCCTAACTCGCCTCTGATAGCTTCCACGCACCACACCAAGCCGCGGCACTCCTTGCGCCGCCGTCGCGCCACCTCCAGCTACCATCTTCTCACCACATCATCCTCGACCTCCTAGCAACCCAATAGACCCAACCCCACCTCCGATCTGTCACTGGTGAAGCCCCACCATCAATATTTCCGTTTTGGATATTTTAGCCTTCAACCGCCCTCTACGCCGCCACCCACGGCCAACCACCACCACCACTAGCTTCACTGACATCCCTAAGTCTTACCCTATCAATCTCGGGTCTTCGTTTGCACCTGTTCAAAAGTGAATTTTTGAGACCCACGGCCACAGTGCATTTGGCACTGTTTTGTTGTTGTGTTGCCGCTTCTAGCACCTCCATGATCTTTCAAAAATTATATTATAGCATTGTAAGTATTTTCCCAAAGAACTTTTAAGATTTAAATGTATTTTTGCGCTAATTCATATTTACTGTGAATTGGTTGGTTGCGTCGGACTGAGTCCGAGGAGTAAGGGGTTAGTTGGATTGGATGATGAAGTTGTTTGTGTGATTGGTTTATGCTATGAAATTTGTTGGCTGTTTCGGGTTTAAATATTGGTGTTTTGAGTTTGATGTTGGCCATGGTGGATATTGGTGATTTTTAGGAAGTGATGATATATTTTGGGATTATGAGGGTTTTAAGTTTTGAGAAATTAAAATAGGTTATTTTAGAAGTTTAGGCTTAAATATCGAAATCTGTGTTTGATTGAAAACTTACGGAAATTATGTGATTATTTTTTATAGGTGACGATTTATATTCAACTCGACATTTTTGAGGAAAATTCTAAAAAGCTAAGTTGTCCAGGTAAGCGGGGTTCCTATATTAGGTTTTATACAAGTTAATAAGAATGAGGTTGACCTTATAAAAACTTGCATATTTTGTGATGTAATGGAAACTTGGGAAGAACAAAGATCAACCTCGGTCGCTTATCTGTATTATTCATCAAATCTTTATGAAAAAGGAAAAATATGTTCTGACATGCATTGTGTAGACATGAGCTAAATTCTATCATGTGGTTTCTGAAATCTGAAAAAGGGAGCGATATTGAAAATATGGAAAATTGTGCATTTATTTAGAAAGATGTTATGGCTTTTGTTGTCAGTGTGTATAAACTGTCTGATTCTGTTTTGGTGCTCTGTATTATTTTGATATAACAGCTGAAAACCTTTGGCATGGTGTACTGGTATTTGTATCTAACTCAGTCTCTGCTTTGCTCTGCTCTGTTTGGGTTGGTATCAACTTCTCTGTCTTTGAGTGCACCCACTTTGGCAATAAAGTGGTTTTATTGTGGTCTTTCCTGTGTGCACACTCGGGGCTCCGAGAAAAATAAAGGAAAGATTTCACCTATGTCTCTGCCTAGTTTGGCCACCGGGGTTAGCACAACCCTACCACGAGGGTGAAACATGGTCTCTGCTCTATGTGATGCTCTGTTTTGATCTGATGATGATACTCAATTTATGTTATGCCAAAGTATTACGAGTTTTACTTGTCTTAAAACCATCGCTCTGTTACTTTTGAAAATATATTCTATTCTGCATGATAACTCTAGAAAATATTTTGTTCTGCATGCTATACTTTGTAAATGTTCATGTTTGCACGCTAGCATATGTCCTCTACTTTCTGAGTTGTTGATAACTCACCCCTATCTTCATAATATTTTTCAGATGATGTGAAGAGTCCAACTGAGGACCTAAATTAGATTGGTGGGCATGATTAAGCTGAGGAGAGAATGTTAGAAGAAGGAATTCTGTTGTCCTTTAGCTTTAATCTCTTTTAGATTTAATTATATCTTGGGCTTGGGTTTAGTAAGACTTATGAAAGTATTAGTTTGGTTTGTTATGACTACCGTGAGATTTTGGACTCCTTAGTTTATTTTGCTGCAGTAATGACTTTGTAGAGCTTTCAATGTGGTTATTTAGAGTACATGAGATTGAGTTTTGCTAATAAAATTTTGGAGTTTTATTTTAGTTGTATTGGGAAACATGTTCTTAAGTGACAGGTAGTAATTCTCCAGGCCAACCGGGGTTGGGGAGTTACATTTGGTATCAGCGATAGGTTTGAATTATGCATACTATAAACCTTGGAGGTTTAGATTTCTGTGGGTTCATAGGATTTTCAGTGTAGGAACTTGAGGAATTTAAGGATGATCATGTGGATATTTAAGTTTGAGATTCTAAAAACCTTATGATTGATTTTGATGGGATTTGAGGATTTAGATTTTGCAAATTCTAAGAAATGATTTTTATAACATATCAGGTTTTAGATCCTGTAGGCTTATTCTGTAGAATGCAGGACATGACTTGGAAATGATCTAAGGTTTAGCTTTTGAAGTTGACCTAAGTTTGACCGAAGGATAGTTCTGCAGACTAAAAACATTTAAGTTATGTATATCCGTGGGTTTAGGAAGAAACTTCAGATTTGAGGTGTAGATTTGTAAATAATAATAACTGATTTTGTGAATATTTAAGGTTTTAAATTTTGCAGACTTTATGATTGAGTTTTGAGATTTTGAGGTTTAGAGAGTTTAGATCCGACAAGCTTACTTTGTGGACTATAAGAGATAATCTTTTTAAGATTTAATGTTTAGATTCTAAAGATGTACTGGAGTTTAGAGTGATGTTGGGTTTACAATATGAGATGATAGGAATGAGTATATGAATTGGTTAAAGATATGGCTAAGAATGGGAAAAACCATATGGCGGGTATGCCGTAGTGGTGATGTGGCGTATGTGAAGGGAGTACACGTGAAATGTACTCCATGTAGTAGAGTGATGCACCATATGGCGGATATGCTATAATGGTGATGTGGTGTGGTGTGTATGAAGGGAGTACACGCGGAGTGTACTCCATGTGGTGGAGTGATGCACCATATGGCAGGTATGCCATAATGGTGATGTGACGTAGTATGTGGAAATGGAGTATACATGGAGTGTACTCCAAGAGGCAGCAACACTCCGTGTGGCGTGTCGTAGAGATAAGGATGGTTTTGTGATAGATGAGCATAGAGTGTGGTAAATAGTGTTGGGAACTGTGGAACAGTATTCCGAAATAGTTATGGCATAGCCTGTAGTTTGAGGTGACAAGTGTCACCATGATGGACTTATGGCTAGGAGTATGCTTGTAGTAGCAGAACAGGTGTAAGAGTGCGCAACGGAAGCATGACTGGGGAATGTCACGAAGTGACATGACCACTAGTAGTCGTGCTTATGATGGGTGAGGAGTTAGTGTAGAAATGGTGTAACAGGAATGTGATGAGATGTCACGATGTGACAGGAGTACGTGAGGGACCGTACTCGTGATGAGTTAGGAGTTGGCGTAGAAATGACGTAGTGAGATGTTAGGTGATGTGATAAGGTCATGGTGTAGCTTGAGAGTAGTCTTGAGCTATATGACGTGACATAAGACGTGGTTGTGAATAGAGTCTTGTCCTGTTAAGTGTTAGGATGAACTGTAAAAAAGGAGGGGTAGCATGAAGAGTCATGCTAGTTGGGTTAAGAGAAGGTTGGTATCGGAGTATGGTGCTTGTTTACACAAGCAGGTGATCAGCGTGTCATATGTTGATCTTAGGTGATAAAGGAGTAAAGTACATGTGTAAACTGGTGAGACACATGTACCAGATGGATTCACAATATGTAATGGGTAATCTGTCCTAAATATAGTTACACGGTGCATAAGCCTCAGAGTTGGCTTAGAGCCGTGTGGCTTGTATGGATGGGAATGAGGATTTAGTGTGGGCTAAGGTGCATGAAGGTAGTGACGGGTGTATTATCTAGGAATGGGATGCGTGATTTCCATCGGTTGGAATCATGTGTCGGAATGTGGTTAGTAAGAAGAGTAAGATGGAGGTCCTAGTGTCTTAATCCAAAGGTGAATCATGGGTTCACTTTAGTGGATGAGCACTCGAGGCCAGACCTTGAGTTGGAAGATGTGGTGACCATAGGTGGTCCCCAAAGGGTTTAGCATAGTAAAGGGCACGTAGGTGCATGGGATAGAAGGAGGGTGTTCTCAGTGAAGTGTAGTTCTATTTCTAGTTTAAGTTGCTTATGTACTAGATCGAAAATGACGTTAAGGTTATGTGTATGCATGTAGGTTACCATCTGACATGCATATGAATGGACTGCATGATATGCAAGTAGCATGGAGTTCAGATAAGTGTTACGTTCATACTCTTCTAGAGTTTTCTAAAATATAAAGAAACAAAAATGAAACGCTTTTCCTCACGATGCTTTACTAAACGAAGCGAAAGACGTTTTACAAAAGAAAACGCTAATTGTTCAAAGGTATAAGTATGTACAGCCCCTCCTTGGCAGCCCCTTTTTATGCAACGAAAGTATTAATTGTACGCATGTGAATGGATGACTATACGCTATATCTATTGAATGTATTTTCCAAGAAATTCCACGAACCGATGAAAATGCATGAAAGGCATGAAAACAGAAGCTTTTATGGACCCTACGAACCGACGCTTTCATGTGCGCCATAAGGTGATGCTCATGGATGCCATGAGAGACGATGCTTAAAGGTGATGTGTTAGGGACCCCGGTCTTGTCCCTAACGGGGTCCCTAATACTAAGGGTCCACGGTTCGTCTAGGTGATGATGGTGACCGAGTGTTCTTGCCAATTGCTTGGCCTTCCACAAAAGGATGGTGTTTGAGTGATGGGATGATGATGTATTTGGGTAGGCTAAGTGTTTAGGCTAAGGCAAATAAATGTGGGTGGCTAGACTTGTTCTTGAGTGAAGTGCCAAGATGATGGAGGTTAGGGTTGAATGGATGAGATGAGGTTAGGGTTTGAGTTGGAGGCAACTAAGGTTGTCGTGGGCTATGGTAGAATTAGGGTTGGTGTGGTCTTGGAAGATTGGCTTAGGATTATGGGTGTTTGATGCAATAGGAATGACTTAAGGGTTGCCCTTGATATTTGGGCCACTTGGATGGTGATTAGGATAGGAATGGTGAAGTGTAGCTAGGGTTTTGTGAGGTGGCTAGGGTGGATTTAGAGATTTGCAGAAGTTGGCTTAGAGTTTGAGTATAGGATGATTCTAGGGTTTGGGAATGAGATGGAAGAGTGATGCTAGGGTTTGGTTGGCTAGGGTTGCCAAAATGGTAAGGTAGGAGTAGGGTTTTGGGATGTTGGATGGCTAAGATGAATGGATTGGGTTGACTTGGTCTTTGGAAGGTTGGCTAGATTTTGAATGATTTGGAAATGGATATGGAAGTTTGAATTTGAATTTGAATTTGAATTTGAATTTTGAATTTTGAATTCCAATATGGTAAGAGGATGGAGAGATTTTTGGGATATGATTGGAATGAATCAACTTTCCTAAAATTAAGGAAGTTGACTCAAGATGGACTCTTGTTAGATGGCTAGGTCAATGGATGATGGAAGCAAGACTCCTAAAAGGAAAGAATCACCTTATGGAGTCTTGAGGTGGGCGGCTAGGGTTTATGGTGGATGTCTTGCGCTAATTATGGTAAGTGGATGGCGTGGCTAGGTCAACTCCAAATAACGCAAGTGATTGCCGAAATGGAGTTGGACTTGGCAAGGGTAATGTGTTTCGGCTAGGGCAAGGTGTATGGATGAGGCAATTTTATGAAAAGTGAACTAACTTATGGAAATGATGACAAACACTATGGTGGGCGAGAATGCTAAGTGGAATGGATGAAATGAATGAATCAATATGGATGGACACTTATGAACATTCAAGAATACAATGATGAACAACTTCACCACCAAGTCAAGAATGCACAAAGATGAATGACTCAAGAAGGAAATATGATGACTCTTTTTATGGTTTATATGGGTGTTTAAATATGCAAGAACATGATGGAAAGCATATATGAACAAGGATAAACAAGGGATGAACACAGAACAAATGAAGAACACGATGAACAAATGATAAAAAGATAGCCAATTCCACTATTATTCATGAATTGCACATAGATGGAACAAACCTCTTATATTGATAAACACAACTTGGATTCACGAATTGCATCAAGTTGCAAGAACAAGATAAATGAACCACACATATTCATGAATTGCAATGTGTGATCCTCTCTTTGAGATTCACAAATTGCACCCAAAAAGTTCAAGTGCCTAGCACCGAAGGGTGATCTCAAGAACAAGTCTACCCACTTTGGGAATTCGCCAAAGGTTCAAAAGATGTAAATGAGGATTTCAACTTGGAAACCCCCAATAGGTCACTTGGAAAATAAATAATTAAATAAAAATAAATAATAAAAATAATATAGTTGGCATGGGCCAAGTTGACCCATGGCATGCATGAGCCCATAGGTGGGCTAGGCTGGCCCATGGCATGGGCCATGGGCATGGCTGGCATGGCTGTCCAGCCTTGTCTCGACGTGGCTATTGGCTTGGCCATGGGCTACAACACATGGGTTCCTACCATGATGCTAATGGACGCCATGAAAGCTGACGTTTAAGCCCATGTATATTTTTAAATGACGTTTTTCATGAACAAACTGTTAAATGAAGGATAGAACTGAGCCGAATTGAAAGTTTAAGCCCATGCTTTTAAACGATGCTTTTCCATGAACTGAACCGTAAAATGAAAACAATTGCATGAAAGGAAAGGACTGAACCGTAAGAAAGGACTGAAATGAAATGAATGTTTACTGTAGGAAGATACGTAACGGCCGTATGAATGAATGGAAAGGGTACCAATGAATGGGCAGATTGCAATGCCGGGTAAGTAGTACACCCAGTGCTGCCCCCTGACTGAAAAGGGATTCCCAACCTGTGGCCACGGGCGGAGTCCGGGTCCAAAGGAAGACCGCTAACCCCAACACACGAGGCATAACAGTGTGTACCAGCCTATGAAAGTGATAAGAAATAATGTATGAATGCTTGAACGCACGAACTCTTGAACAAATGAAGGCACTGACGGGAGAAAAGTTCTAAGAAAAGAAAGCCCCTTTTTAAAAGAAAAACTCTGTTCAGTGACGTTTTCAAAAGAATGCACGTATGCACGCACGCATGTATGTATAGTATGTATGAATGATGAATGCATGAATGGAAACCTATATTGTTATATTTTAACTATATGAAGTAATGATTACGAGTCATCGACTCATTTTAGTTTTTATGCATGTCCCTCCCCCAATAGGAACTGAATGATCAGGACGAACACTACCCATGGGGAAGAGCACAGAAGTCTAGGCAGAGTTTTAATTGTACGAGAGACATTTTTATTGTAAGATGAATGCTTTCTGCTATAAATCTCTTTTATTCTAAATCACATTTTTTTTTATAAACGTTGAGTCTTGCACCTTGGGTATGCAAGTAAAAAGTTTTAAATTGAACGGTAATTCCCACCACAAGGACGGGCGTTACAATCTCACTTTTGGGATCGTAAAGTGTTTTCTCTTTCCTTTCTTCTTCTATTCCAAGACTTTGAGGAAGCAGAAGGCTTATGGACTTTGTCAACTGAGGCATTGTCACCAATGCAACCTTTGTATTAGAATTACTATTCAAGTAGGTAAACTCCTACGATGATTGGTTCTACTTTTAAAATACCTCCCGAGTGCAGAAGGTGTCTTACTTGTGTATAATGAGAGTTCAAAGGTCGATGTCACATGGATTAAGGTAGATTCAGTGCTATGTAATTGTTTATTGGAATAACAAAAAGCAAGAAGGTGAGATATGAGATGTGCAACTAACTTACGATCACTAGGCAGCTTTGTAAGCCAGATTATTCATAACAGAAGACTCATGGGGTTGAAAATAGTTTTTTTTTTTTTCCTGAGAATCCTAGATGCAAATGAGATGGATTTGGATGCACACTAAAATTAATATATAAAAAAAAAACTAAAGAAACTGAATTCTCTAGAACAAATTCAAAACTCAAGACCAATGTTCTGAAAAGCTTTTAGAAAAAAAATACCTAAGCTTGGGGTTACCTTTACACAGAGGGATTCTAGGGGAGTTTTGCATTCCTCAATTATTTCAAATGCGATTTCAGTCCTGATAAAAGCATTTGGATAACGTATATGATTAAAACTCTAACAACACATTTGGATAAAAGCATTTGTCCTTAATTCAAAACCACTTATTTGTTGGCTTTCATGCTATCACACTATGAAAGCTTCCTCATTTCTTTTCTTGCTAAAGCCTCAGTGATAGGTAGCCTTTTCCATAAGCACTCAGATCTCTGGTTTGTCCCTTTTCTCTTTTTTTTTTTTTTTTTTCTTTTTTTGAAAAACCATTAAGATGTGGTTCATTAAGGTATTCCCAGTTGCACTTTTTATAACCCTAGTAGAAGAAGTGTGACTTCTCCGATGTCCTAGTTTGCAAAGGAAACAGTTTGGAAGTAAGCAAAGTGTTCACTATTTCCTTTGTTCAAGTGTGATTTTATTATACGATCTTCTCAACAGAGCCACTTCAAAGTTCTTGTGTATCTATGAACTCATGATTCAGACAGTTCTCTTCTAGGCATACCTAAGAAGTGTTTCATCCTAGCACCAGAATTGTTCTCCTTGTGACAATATTTTTTTTTTTTTTTTAGAATTGTACATGAAACTTCAAATACCCCCTCCCAACAAAAATAAAGCATTATCCTCAATGTGTGCATGGAGAAGAGTTAATGAAGAGATGTTACTTGGGTAGCAGAACTTAACATTTGAAAGATGTAAAACAAGAAATTGAGTATGTCCTGCAATGCAATCTAGTTAGATCATGAGGCCAATAGCTTTGAAGGAAGAAACTTCAGTAAAAGGGAATAAGCAAAGAAAGGGAAGAAAGAAGAAGAAAACAACAAAAACTAAATAAAGTAATTGAAACTTGCAGTCTATGTAGGAACTTAGCCAGTTGACAATTGGTTCTTATAATGGGATGGATGAAATTTCTGGTGCATAAGTCCCTAAGAATGGCTTCAGTCTTTGACCATTCACCTTGAAAGTATTACCATTATGTGGGTTTGATATTTCTATGGCACCATGAGGAGAAACTGATTTTACTAGGTATGGCCCACTCCACCGAGATCTTGGTTTTCCAGGGAACCGATGAAGCCTAGAATTGTACAGCAAGACTTGCTGTTTAGGTTCAAAATCTCTTCTAAGGATGCTTCTATCATGTAAGACCTTCATGTGTTCCTTGGCTAACTTAGAATTCACATATGCATCCCTCCTGAGCTCCTCTAACTCAGACAGTTGCAACCTTCTCAAAGACCCAATTTGTTCCACGTCAAAATTAAATTTTTTCACTGCCCAGTAAGCTTTGTGCTCAAGTTCTACAGGGAGATGGCATGCTTTGCCATAAACCAGCCTATATGTAGACATACCAAGTGTAGCTTATAAGTAGTTCTATATGCCCACAAGGCATCAATCAATCTCAAAGACCAATCTTTTCCTGAGGGATTAATAGTTTTTTCAAGAACATGCTTAATTTCCCTATTTGCTAATTCAACCTGGCCATTGGTTTGTGGGTGATAGGGGGTGGACACTTTATGATGGATACCATACTTCTTTAAAAGTGATTCTAGTGGTTTGTTACAAAAGTGTGTTCCATTATCACTGATGATGGCCCGGGGCATACCAAACCTGGACACTATGTTGTCTTTTATGAATTTGAGCACCACTTGGTGATCGTTCTTTTTACAAGGGATGACTTCCACCCATTTAGACACATAATCTACAACCACCAAAATATAAACATATCCAAAGGATGGGGGAAATGGGCCCATGAAGTCTAATCCCCAACAATCAAAAATTTCCAAAACCAAGATTGGGTGCAAGGGCATCATATTCCTCCTAGTTTTTGATAGGGCTCACACCTTTTGCAGAATTCAAAAAAATCTTTAAACATATGGGGCCAATACAAACCAGACTGTAGGATTTTGGCCACTGTTCTCTTTGCAAAAAAGTGGCCCCCACAAGCCCCATTGTGACAAGCAGATAGAACAAAAGATGTCTCATTGTCAGAGACACACTTATGGATTATTTGGTCAAAATAGTACTTGAAAAGGTAAGGGTCGTCATAAAACAAAATAATTTACCTCTGCTTTGAACCTTTTTAGATCCTAAGGAATCCAATGTTGAGGTGTTTTCCCTGTTACCAAGAAAATGACAATATCAGCATACCACGATGTATTCTCAATTAAAAGTATTTGTTCAACAGGAAAAGATTTAGAAATTGGCAAAGAAAAATCAGATTTAGTGGCAGTCAATCTAGACAGGTGGTCAGCCACCACATTCTCCACTCCCTTAGTATCTTGAATTGTGATATTGAATTCCTGTAAGAGCAGCACCCACCTAATCAGCCTTGGCTTAGCATCTTTTTTTGTAAACAAATATTTCAAAGTTGCATGGTCTGTAAAGACAACTATAGGCGACCCTCTAATATAAGTTCTAAATTTCTCTAGAGCAAATACAATGGCCAGCAATTCTTTTTCTGTCATGGAGTAATTTTTCTGAGCTCTAGTTAATGTCTTACTGGCATAGTAAATAGCCAAGGGTAGTTTGTCCCTACGCTAACCTAAGACAACTCCTTTGGCAAAGTCACTAGCATCACACATGATTTCAAAAGGGAGGGACCAGTCTGGAGGTTGCATTATAGGGGCTGTAGTGTGTATGTGTTTGAGCTGGTCAAAAGCTTTTTGATGCTCTGTTGTCCACTCAAACTCAGTGTCATGCATAGGTAATTTACACAAGGGTTTAGAAATGGAGCTAAACCCTTGTAGAAATCTTCTATAAAATCCAGCATGTCCTAAAAATGACCTAATGTCCTTCATAGTTTTAGGTGTGGGCAGCTTAGAAATCAGGTCTATTTTTTATTTATCCATTTCAATACCCTTTGAGGACACTATGTACCCTAGTACTACACCCTGCTGAGCCATAAAATGACACTTTTCCTAATTGAGCAGCAAGTTTTTCTCCTCACACCTTCTTTGTTTGCTGTGCTGGGCCTAGCTGCTCAACCTTGAGCATCCATGCTGCTGATTGTGTAACACCTGGGCCCAACCAAGCCCGCTTTACAACATTTTTGGGTTTATAGGTATGGAAAGACCATTTGGAATTTTGAATAAACTTTTTAGAATACAGTATGGGCCTAAAATATTTTTGGCAGATTATAATTTTTGGATAGGTTTAAAATCTTTTAATGGACCAAATGGATCTTCACTTGAAAAAATATTTATGGGACAAGTGTAATAGTTTTTAGGTTTAGTCGAGGCCCAAGAATTAGGCAAAAAGTCCATGCATTAATCCCACACTGCACGTTTTGTTAAAGAGCCCTAGCCTGTGAAAATAATTTCAAACTCCACACTGCACGCTACTCTCTCATCTCTAGAGTTTTATTTTGATCATCCATTCATCTATATATTCGCACGTTCATCAGCCTCAACCAAAAACTAGAATAGCCACTTCAGTTTTTCTCCATTTTTCTCTCGGTTTATCACTGCCTCCGCACCAAACCTTCAAGTAACCACAACCCAGCCACTGCCACCAGCGTCCTTCCCGTAGCAGCAACCCTACGGATCAGACTCACGCCCACCGTTGTGCCCCGCCCTAAGCCACCATTCAAGCCACTGCAGGTCCCCTATTTTTGTTACCCAAAACAGAGTCGAATGTCACACCTCCACTGCCAACGACTGAAGCTTCCCAGGCTTTTTTTGCTGTGCACCATAGCCTAGTCTCTAGGCATTACCAGGTCGATCTCCATTCACTATCGTAAGCTTCTGTTTCCTTCTCCTGTGTTCTCTCTTTCCCTCACTCTTCGTCTCCCTCTTGGTGCTCTCATCTCTCTCTCCCTATTAGAACTACACCGTCACTTACAAAGGAAGTTGTCGTGGAAGCATTTCTGTCCAGCCACCAGGTCTGCCATTGCACGGTGGTTGTGCCACTCAGTGAGTATCTCGCACATTCCCCTCCCTCACTGTAACCTCTGAAACTTATTTTCTTCTTTTCTGTAGCCTTTGTAAGACCACACGTAGCCTCTAACCAAAAATTCAAGCTTTTCATTTAATTTTAAATTACATCCCTACCCTTTTATCTGAAAGTCATAACAGATTGGATTATTTTATTCATGTGGGCTGGGTGTTTGTAAATTTGTAGTTCCATAGATTTACTTGAAGTATATTAGTAGTAATAATGTATTTTTGATATATAAATTTTAGAAGTACATAGTAAGTGCAAAATTTTATTTTGAAACCTTTAAAGAGAAACTAATTAGTTGTTGTTTTTTTTAATGAAATTCTGCTTTCCTATTTTTATCAATTTTTTTTTATAATTATGTTAAGAAAATATTTTAAACTATAGATTTTTTTTTTGTCGCATAGGTGTAATTAGTAAGAGTATTGGTATACATTTTTAGAAATAATTTAGAGCTTAAATAGGAAAAGATTTTAAGTGAATATCGAGATATTTGAGAATTTATGATATTATAGGGTTGTAAGAGTTTTAGATTGATTCTTTTAAGGAAAATTAGGTTATGTAGTATTTCAGCTTTAAGCATTGACATACGTGTTTGATTGGAAATTTATGGAGTACGTGGTTATTTTATAGGTGACGAATTACAGTTGACTCGACATTTTTTAGGAAAATTCTGAAAAAGCTAAGAAGTCTAGGTAATTAGGGTTTCTATGCTAGAGTTTGCATAAAAATAAAATGGGCTAAGGTTGATTTTTGAAAAGTATGCATGTTCTGTTATGAAAAGAAATTTGAACTATCTCAGTTATTTGTTCTGCATTACTCAAGGTATTCTGTTCAAGAATAAAGTATTTTTATGGCATGACTGGTGTAGACATGAGCTTATTTTTTGGCATTTTGTTTCTGAACTTTGCAAAAGAGAGCGAGTATGAAATTTTGTGCGTAAATTATATTTTTGTGATTTGGTTCTATTCTGTTATGAAGATGTCTTGTACTCTAATATAGTGTGATTTCTAAAAACTTTTGGCATTACATTCTGAATCAGGATTTGGTTTGTGGATGGTGATCTATTTGACCTACCACGGTTGCTAATCGTGGCTTCTATTTGGGTTGGTATGAACTGTTCTGTTTTTGGTACACCTACTTTGGAAACAAAGTGATTTTTCTAGTGCTCTATCCTGTGTGCACACTCAGGACTTCGAGAATAAATAAGAGGAAGATTCACATTCTGTTTATGTTCAGTTAGTTACCGAGATTTGCACAACCCTACCACTGGAGTTATACATGGCCTCTGATGTGATATGATGTTCTAGTATGATAGTGGTCAGCTATGCTATGCCAAAAGACTTTGAATAAGAATATTTTCTGAAACTTTCGCTCTGATATTTTGATAACATGTTCTGATTCTGCATTCTGAACTCTATAAATGCTAATGTTTGCACATTAGCATATGCTTTTTACTTACTGAGTTGTTGATAACTCACCCATTATTTCTAAATATTTTTTAGATAATTTTGATGGTTTAGCTAGAGAACAAGAGTAGGAAGCTTTAGCATGGTGTGATGATCGTAGTGGAATAAGTGCCTAAGGGTATAAGTGCTTATTTGAGAGTCGTAGTTAGTAAATTGATTTATTTTCGATTATTTTGATTTGGTGAGTTAAGGATATTCTCGAGTCTTTGGAGAGTTTTTAATTTATGTTTTTGAGATTTTCTTTGTTGTTCCTATGAAAGAACATAGATATTTGGGTTGAGTAAATGAATTAATATTTCGTGGAGTTTTTTGGAATTTATAGTTGGATTTTATAGTTGTGTTATTGAAGTTGATATTAAGTATTAAGAGCTAACTCTCCAGACCTTCGGGATCGGGGTGTTACAGTTGGTATCAGAGACATGTTTAAGATTCTGCATACTACAATGAGGTGATTGATGAAAGTTAAGGTTCTAGAATTTTGTAGGTGGATCATGACTTTGAGGAAATAATTTTCAGAGTTGAGTTGTAGACATTTCTAAACTGTAAGAGGTGATTTTATCGGTACTTAAGGTTTTAGAATCTTCAGGCATTAGGTAAGATGTCTTATGGAATTTGAGGGGTAGGATTTTATAGATCTTATGAGACATTCATATTGATTGAGGTTCGTTTTGATTTTGTAGACCGCATATAAGGCTTTTGACAGGATTGAAGGTTTAGAGTTTGGAATTATATTGTTACTACTGTTGCATGTACACTTCTTATATGTATTTATGTTTGTTTTACTATTACCACCATTTGCTTATTTTTGTACGAACTCTTTATTCTTGTAACGATTTTTAATAATCCAAGTTGTCAGGATGCCACCTCGTCGTCGGGAAAGAAGTCTATCAGGTATGAATGCGACAAATGATGAATGGGGATGCACCATAGACCAGTTTAATCGAATGCACCCTCTCACTCTCAATGGTTGAGGCGACACAACCTTAGCAAAAGACTGGATCCAAGACATTGAGGAGATACTTCACGTTCTAAACTGCACGGATAAACAGAAGGTTTTATACTCCGCTTTCAAACTAACGGGAGAAGCAAAAAGATGGTGGATTTCTGAAAGAACTATCAAAGAAGCTGAAGGGATGAAAATAGTCCGTTGGCTACACTTCAAGCAGATTTTTCTGGAACGCTTTTTCCCAACCTCAGTTAGAGACGAAAAGGCTATGGAGTTTGCTAATTTGGTGCAAGGAGCTATGACAGTACACCAGTACGCAGCTAGATTTATCAAGTTATCACGTTTTGTTGCATATCTAATCCATGATGAGGAGAAGAAGGCTTGTAAGTTTGAACAGGGGCTGAATGAAAAGATATACGAACAAATTGTGGGCTTTCAAATCCGAAACTTTTTAGAGTTGGTGAATAAGGCCACAGTATTTGAACGGAGCCTTCAAAGAAGTGTTGCACTGTTGGAACAGAGGAAGAGGACTGTACCACAGGGGTCTCAATCTGCAATGGATCAAGGGCCTTAGAAAAAGAGAAATGATGGAAGTAGCTCAGGGCAAAAGCAAATGCAGGGAAATCAATCGAATAGCCTCTGTAAGTTTTGTAGTCGTGCACATACTGGAGAGTTCAGAAGGGAAGTGGGGGCGTGTTTTCGATGCCGTAAGACTGGACATCTTATTCGGGAATGCCCTTTGCTGTTGATAGACAACAAGAAGCCTAACCCTCATCCAGGTTCCCAACAAACGAATCAGGGAAATAATCAACGTAGAATGGGACCAGCCCAGTGTTTGCACTGACATCTGAAGATGCTAAGGACGACAACAATGAGATCACAGGTACCTCACTCTATTTCTCCTATAAAGCTTTTTATTTTTCGTTGAGTCAAGATTAATCATGCTTGCATGAAACTTTTCTAATGGTATAGCTTAGAATATTGAAGTTTGGTTGAAAGTAGATTTTCTGAGGATTCAAAATTTGTGAATCGAGGTTATTTAGGACTTAAGCTTGGAAATTTTGATTATACTTATTTGGAGTTTTTAGTTATTATTTTGGGAGTTCTCTGGTTAAATGTGGAGGTTAGTTCTTTTCCGATGTATGTGATTGAGGTACAATGTTCTTAGGAGTATAAGTTGATAGAGTGAGCAGCGGAAGCGTGGCTTTGGTGAGTGATAATTTGAGAGTCTATTTCGCTACTTGTATAAGGTTCAAGGATTATGTGGGCAGTTAGGAATTGTTTTAGGTTTTTTTTTTAATGGTACTGTTGAGGTCTATAGCTTAGATATGATCTTTCGAAGTGCAATACAATGTGCACAAATATGTGTGAAGGATTAAAATATTTGCAGTTTGCTTTAGGTATGGAAAATTTCGAGGATGAAATTTTCTAAGAGGGAAAGGAAACACCCAGACCCAGCCAAGCCCGCTTTAAAAAAAAATTGGGTTTATAGGTATGAAAAGCCAATTTTGAATTTCGAGTAAGATTTGTGGAAGAGAGTATGGACCTAAAATATTTTTGGCGGATTATAATTTTTGGATAGGTTTAAAATCTTTTAATGATCCAAATGAATCTTCACTAGAAAAAAAATTTATGGGACAAGTGTAATATTTTTTAGGTTTAGTCGAGGCTAAAGAATTAGACAAAAGGCCCATGCATTAATCCCATATTGCACGTTTTGTTAAAGAGCCCTAGCCCGTGAAAATAATTTCAGACTCCACGTTCTACATGTTCACTTCCGTTTACTCACTACATGCACGCTACTTCTCATCTCTAGGGTTTTCTTTTGATCATCCATTCATCTATATATTCGTACGTTCATTAGCCTCAACCAAAAACTAGAATAGACGCTTCAGTTTTTCTCCCTTTTTCTCTCGGTTTATCACTGCCATCTCACCAGACCTTCAAGTAACCACAACCCAACCATTGCCACCAGCGTCCTTCCCGTAGCAGCAACCCTACGGATCAGACTCGCCCCCACCGTTCAAGCCATTGCAGGTCCCCTGTTTTTGACACCCAAAACAGAGTCAAACGTCGCACCTCCACTGCCAACGACTGAAGCTTCTCAGCCTTTTGCCGCTGTGCACCATAGCCCGCTCGCGAGGCACTGCCAGGTCGATCTCCATTCACTGTCTTAAGCTACCATTTCCTTCTCCTGTGTTCTCTCTTTCCCTCACTCTTCCTCTCCCTCTTCGTGCTCTCATCTCTCTCTCTCTCACATCTCTCTCTCCCTCTTAGAACTACACCGTCACTTACAAAGGAAGTTACCGCGGAAGCATTTCTGTCCAGCCACCAGGTCTGTCGTCGCATGGTGTTTGTGCCTCTCGATGAGTACCTCGCACATTCCCTCCCTTAGTGTAACCTCTGAAACTTGTTTTCTTCTTTTTCGTAGCCTTTGCAAGACCACACGTATCCTCTAGCCAAAAATTCAAGCTTTTCACTTAATTTTAAATTACCTCCCTACCCTTTTATCTGAAAGTCATAACAAATTGGATTATTTTATTCATGTGGGCTGGGTGTTTGTAAATTTGTAGTTCCATAGATTTACTTGAAGTATATTATTAGTAATAATGTATTTTTAATATATAAATTTTAGAAGTACATAGTAAGTGTAAAATTTTATTTTGAAACCTTTAAAGAGAAACTAATTAGTTGTTTTTTCTTTTAATGAAATTATGCTTTCCTATTTTTATCAATTTTGTTATAATTATGTTAAGAAAATATTTTAAACTAGAGATGTTTTTTGTTTTTAATGTGGCATAGGTGTAATTAGTAAGAGTATTGGTATGCATTTTTAGAAATAATTTAGAGCTTAAATAGGTAGAGATTTTTTTAAGTGAATATCGACGTATTTGAGAATTTATGATATTTTAGGGTTGTAAGAATTATAGATTGATTCTTTTAAGGAAAATTAGTTTATGTAGAATTTGAGGTTTAAGCATTGATATACGTGTTTGATTGGAAATTTATGGAGTACGTGGTTATTTTATAGGTGACGATTTATAGTTGACTCGAAATTTTTTAGGAAAATTCTGAAAAAGCTAAGAAGTCCAGGTAACTGGGGTTCCTATGCTAGACTTTGCATAAAAATAAAATGGGTTGAGGTTGATTTTTGAAAAAGTATGCATGTTCTATTATGAAAAGAAATTTGAACTACCTCAGTTATTTGTTCTGCATTACTAATGATATTCTGTTCAAGAATAAAGTATTTTTTTGGCATGAATGGTGTAGACATGAGCTTATTTTCTGGCATTTTGTTTCTGAATTATGCAAAAGATAGCGAATATGAAATTTTGAGCATAAATTATATTTTGTGATCTGGGTCTATTCTTTTCTGAAGATGTTCTGTACTCTGATATGATGTGATTTCTGAAAACTTTTGGCATGATATTCTGAATCGGCATTTGGTTTGTGGATGGTGATCTATTTGACCTACCACGGGTGCTAATCGTGGCTTCTATTTGGGTTGGTACTAACTGCTCTGTTTCTGGTGCACCCACTTTGGAAACAAAGTGGTTTTTCTAGTGGTCTTTCCTATGTGCACACTTGGGGCTCCGAGATAAATAAGGGGAAGACTCACATTCTGTTTCTGCTCGGTTAGCTACTGGGGTTTGCACAACCCTTCCACGGGGGTTAAACATGGCCTCTGATGTATTATGATGTTTTGGTATGATGGTGGTCAGTTATGCTATGCCAAAAGACTTTGAATAAGAATATTTTCTGAAACTTTCACCCTGATATTTTGATAACATGTTCTGATTCTACATTCTAAAAGTAAAAGTATTTTATTCTGCATTCTAAACTCTGTAAATGCTCATGTTTGCACACTAGTATATGTTCTTTGATTACTGAGTTGTTGATAACTCACGTCTTATCTCCAAATATTTTTCTGATAATTTTGATGGTTCAGTTGGAGAATTAGAGTAGGAAGTTTTAGCATGGTATGATGATCGTAGTGGAATAAGTGTCTGAGAGTAGAAGTGTTTATTTAAGAGTCATAGTTAGGAAATTGATCTATTTTCGGTTATTCTGGTTTGGTGAGTTAAGGATATTCTCAAGTCTTTAGAGAGTTTTTAATTTATGTTTTTGAGATTTTCTTTGTTGTCCCTATGAAGGAACATATATATTTGGGTTGAGTAAATAAATTAATATTTTATGGAGTTTTCGAGATTTTATAGTTGTGTTATTGAAGTTGATATTAAGTATTAAGAGCTAACTCTTCGGACCTTCGGGATCGGAGCGTTACAGATTGTCCACTTGTCCTCTCAGGAGTAAGCTTTTCAAAAGTTTTACCATTCCTTAAGGTGGTGACAGCTTTTCAAAAGTTTGACCTTGAGGATTGGGTTGGGGTTGGGCAAGGAATTTCCCTTTCTCCTAGATGCTCAAGGTTGCAGAAATCTTGGTCAAGGTGCCTCTGATGTCATTAAAGATTTGAGCATTTTGTGTATTTATTGTTGCTTGCCTTTGCATGAACTGCTGGAGGGTTGTTCCCATTTCCTGGACAGTTTCCTCAAGGTTTCTCCTCTGACCAAAATGTGTTGCAACAGGATATTGAGGTGGCCCCGATGATGCTGAATTTGGATTGGTTGTATATTGAGAAGGACCAGGTGCATGAATGGGGGGTTGAGCTGATTGCTCATTCTTCCAGCTGAGATTTGGGTGGTTCCTCCAATTGGGATTGTACGTGTTCGAAAATGGACCTGGAAAAGATTTGGAGATAAAACTAACAGAGTTAGATTGATCTAGAAGGACTTCCTTAATAGCTGGAATTGTAGGACAGTCATTAGTGACATGCCCTGTTTCTTCACAGGTATTGCATTTTTCTGGGATTTTCTGAATAACTTGAACTTCATTTACTTTGTTTGTATCTATGGTTTCCGATTTCTTAGAAAGCATAGACACTCTAGTATGCAAATCATCCACCTCTCTCAAGTTGTATTTCCCCCCTCTAGTTATTTTTAAAGGTTCAGTTCTATCATATGCATCTGAAACATCCCATGACTGGGCATTTCAGACAGGTAATCAAAGTACTCAAAGGCCTCGTCTAGTTCTTTATTAAAGAACTCTCCATTGCATAATGTCTACACGAATTGTCTCATCTTAGGTTGTAAACCCACATAGAAAAAACTTATTATCCTCCATTTTTCATACCCATGATGAGGACAAGCATTGAGTAAATCATTTAACCTCTCCCAGCACTGATAAAAGGTTTCAATGTTTTTTTGGGCAAAATTCATGATCTGCCTCTTTAGTGCATTGGTTCTGTGCGTAGGTAATAATTTTTTTAAAAACTCAGTCTGCATCTCTTACTATGTTCCTATGGATCTAGGCCTCAAAGATTTCAGCCAAGTCTTGGCTTTGTCTTTTAATGAAAAGGGAAATAACTTGAGTCTGATCTCTTCTTCAGCACAAGTTCGATCCATAAAAGTTGAACAAACTTCCTCAAATTCTTTGATGTGCAAATACGGGTTCTCAGACTCCATCCCATGGAAATGAGGTATAAGGGGTATCATGCCAGGTTTAAAATTGAAATTATTTGCATTAAGAGGTTGTATAATGCATGAGGGTGAGCTAGTCCTAGCAGGTTGCAAATAATCTTTGAGAGTCCTGTTATGATTCCCCACTCTCCTCCCATCTTGTTCTTCTTCAACCATGGTACTAAGACTCTTAGAAGATGACTCAAATGAAAGTGACTCACAATCAGAGTGTGTCACAGAATCTAATCTGACCAATCGAGAAGAATAATCTCTACTCCAAACAGACATGCAAATGCTCAGCAACAATACACAACTAACACCAAGCTTTGGTGTAAAGTGATAGCAATAAAAGAAAAATGATGATGTTAGTAAGCTTTTACAGAGAATGTTATTCACAATAATCAAAGGGAAAAACAGAGAAAGCTAGGGTCAAAGATCACCAAAGTGCGAAGAGGTTCACACTTAGTCCCCCATTCCTTTGCAGTGTTTTGATAGCTCTGCAATTTGCCTTTAATCCCCGGCATTGGCGCCAAAAACTTGGTTCTACTTTTAAAATACCCCCCAAGTGCAAAAGGTGTCTTACTTGTGTATAATGAGAGTCCCAATGTCGATTTCACAGGGATTAAGGTAGATTCAGTGCTCTGCAATTGTTTATTGGAATAACAGGAAGCAAGAAGGTGAGATATGAGATGTACAACTATCTTACGGTCACTAGGCAGCTTTGTAAGCCAGATTGTTCATACCAGAAGACTCAAGGGGTTGAAAATAGTCTTTTTTTTCTTTCTTTTCTAAGAATCCTAGATGCAAATGAGATGGATTTGGATGCACACTAAAATTAATATATAAAAAAAAATAAAGAAACTGAATTCTCTGTATTGATAAAGAATAACAAATTCAAAACTCAAGACCAATGTTCTGGAAAGCTTTTAGAAAAAAAAATACCTAGGCTTAGTGTTACCTTTACACAGAGGGATTCTAGGGGAGTTTTGCATTCCTCAATTACTTTCAAATGTGATTTCTGTCATGATAAAATCATTTAGATAATGTATATGATTAAAACTCTAACAACACATTTACTGAATAATCTCAACAAATTTCACATCAAACTGACAATCAACATATAACTCGGGTTTAGGGTATGCATCCCTTAAGCATCCATCGTGCCTTCAATCAACGATGGATCAAAGAAGACACATAGAAACCCTAATCCCAGTGTCTATAAGAATGACACAGATTCATGGAGAATATAAATTAAAACTGGGAAGAAATCAAAACAAATTAAAATTCAATGGTGGCTATCCCAGCGGCAGAGCGTGAGAGGGGAACCAGGAGGGTTGGAGGACCGAGCACGGTGGTTAGCCCCACGTGCATCGGCTTCTACGTGAAACCTCGTGGCCTGGGTTGTGTCCAGTGCAGTGCAGCGTGGAGGAGAAAGAAAAATCGCTCTGCTTCACTTCCGATAAACAAGGCCATGGTGGCTTCCGGTGGTGGTCATGGGGAAGGTTCTGGGTGGTGAACGGAGCTTGTACCCGATTGTGTCGCTTGGTGGTGCATGGTGGCAGAGGGAGGAGGGGTTCGGGATGCTCTGTTTTTGGTAAAGAAAACAAAGTATGCCAAGGGGTTGGGGATGATACACGGCTGGGCTACGGTGGCTTACGATTTCACAAGGGGCTGGGCAAAGGCTAGAGGCTTCCGTCGTGCAAGGGGAAACTCGCACGGGGGTGGTTTCCGTTCCTCTGAGCGCACACGGGCGTGGGTTTTTGTGATGGTGAGGTCGTGCAACTAGGCTGCAGGTGAGGTGTAATGTCATGGGTGTGGAGGTGTAGAGACAACGACGGTGATTGCATGGAGGTTGTGGAGGGTGGCGGCTTGTGGTGGACGATGGTTTGTGGATGGAGCTGCTTCTGTGCGTGCGTGGGTGGAGACTGCCGTGGCAGTTTTGCGGCAGCTATAGGCTTGGTAAACTATCACATATAGGTACGTACATATATATATAGGTGGTTGAAAATTAAAAGCAAAACCCTAGGGATGAGGGAAGGAGGGACGTGATCGAAACGGACGTGAATCGTGCATGCCGAGGGAAACATACGTGATCGAAGCCGTGCATGTAGTGGGGTCTGGTACAAGATCTTACGGGTTTGGGCTGTTTGGCCATTTCAAAAAAAATCTAGGCTCAAGTCTGGTAGTGAGAAAAAAATAAGTGGGCTTTTTCATACGTCTAACCCAAAAAAATATAAAAACACAGGATTGGTGCTACGCCTGGGTGTTACAATTTGCCCAAGTGCAGCAAAGGCCTTTTGAGGAATGCATCTTTAGCTGGGAAAACTTCAGTTTGTAGAAAAATGTTTTGCCGACAGAACTGAAACTGCTGAAAAGCCATAAAACCTCCATTCGATGGAACCAATTAACGCAGGAAATGAATATTTTTCCACCGTGTACCGACGTTTGGCTTATTCTTTTCCGAGGAATGCATGTTCACATAAGCTACATAAAATTTGGTCGCAACATGCATTTATTCTCCACAGGCGTCTATTTGAGGCGAAATTTGAGGCATCTGAGATTATTATTTTTTTCTACATTTCACTTGCAATGGAATTCGGTGGAAAAATACCTCTTACAACAGTTTTTGATATATTTGCCATGAGTTGGACTCGCAATAAAAATGCATATGTGTTGTAGTGTTAGAATATTAGTTATAATTAGTCAAGGAAATAAAAAATAGTTATAAAAATTATAATTAGAATAAAATCAAAAGAATATAAATGTTAGTCCATAGTAATAATAACAAAAAAAAAAACCAAATCCCCTATTTTGATGATTATAACTAGAATACTAGCTAGTTATAATTAGTCAAGGTAGTAACCACTGGTTATAAAAATAATAATTAAAATAAAATAAAAAAGATACAATTGTTATTCCATGATAAAACAAAAACTATAAAATACTATTTTTTTTATTATAATTAGAATACTAGTTATAATTAGTTAATAATATCAAAACACTAGTTTTAATTACTTGAGCAAATAGAATAATAGCGATAAAAATTATAATCAGAATAAAATTAAAAGAATACAAATATTAGTCCATGATAGTTTAAACAATAAAAATACTATTTTGATGATTATAATTATAATACTAGTTATAATTAGTAGAGGAAATAAAAACTAGCTATAAAAATTATAAGTAGAATAAAATCAAAAGAATACTAATGTTAGTCCATAATAATAATAAAAAAACTATAAAATACTATTTTGATGATTATAATTAGAATACTAGCTAGTTATAATTAGTCAACCAATAAAAACCGCTAGTTTTAATTAGTCAACCAAATAAAATACTAGTTATAAAAATTATAATTATAATAATATTGAAAGAATACAAATATTAGTCGATTATTAAAAATCTATAAAATATAAGTGTTATGTAATGGGTAAACGACAATTTAAAGTAAGTGTGCATGGAGGGCCACAATCAAATAAAACAATCAAATAAAGAGATAAGAAACATGCGCACACGATTCAGATTCTACACCTCTCAATTACAAGATTTGAACTTGCACCTAATCTTGTTGAGTCACGGAGTTTTTGTTTATTCCAACATTGAGGAAGATCTCAAATCAACAATGGCGATGACTCGGGAACGGTCTGAAAAGATAGTCAAATTCATCACTCTACACGCATAATGATGTCAGGCAAAAGTTTAGTTCCGTACGATTTCATTAATAATTCTTACGTTGTGTTTGGATGTTGAAGTAAGTTGAGTTGAGTTGAGTTGAGATGATAAAATATTATTAGAATATTATTTTTTAATATTATTATTATTTTGAGATTTGAAAAAGTTAAATTATTTATTATATTTTGTGTTAAAATTTAAAAAAATTATAATGATGAATTGAGATGAATTAGATAACCAAACGAAGCCTAAATTATGTTTTTCTTCCCTCCTAATTCATTTCTAAAAAGTCAAACTAAACAATTATATGCCAAAATTGCACATAACGTCAAGAGGTCGGAGAGATAGTGTAGTGCAATAAGAATGAAAGATTCATCATCTTCATCAAAATAATTTTCTGCTCATTCTCTGCAAGACAGTAAGCTTGTATTACAAGAAGGGTGATAATAAATCTATACAAATCTACTGTCTTGCAGAGAATGAACATATAATTATTTTGAAAAAGTGTGGGTCTTTCATTATTACTACACTGTACAATTTCTCCAACCTCTTCAAGTGTAGTAACAATGAAAAGCCCATCTTCTTCAAGATAATTATCCATTCATTTTCTACAACACGAGAAGCTTGTATAGCTTATTATCATCCGTCTCACAAGCTTACAGGACAACTGATAATAAGTTTATACAGGTTTCCTATCTTGCAGAGAATGAATAGAGAATTATCTTGAGAAAACTTTGGGCTTTCAGTGTTATTGCACTGCACAGTCTCTACAACCTCGACAAGTACAGTAACAATGAAAGACCCATATTCTTCAGGATAATTATACGTTCATGCTCTATAAGACGAGAAGTTTGTATAGAATTATTATCATCTGTCTTACAAGCTTACAAGATGGCTGATAATAAGTCTATATAAGTTTCTGTCTTGCAGAGAGTGAACTAAGAATTTTCTTGAAAAAATGTTGATTTTTTTTTGTTACTTCACTATACAGTATCTAGAGTTCGAGAAGTGATGGCCCAGCAATTTTGGCATATAAATGTTTTTTTTACTAAGCTGGCATTTAATGTTTACTTCAATTCTTTAAGTGAATTGGAGAAAATAGAAACTTTATTTAAGAATTATCAATCCAATCGTATGGAACTAAATTTTTGTCTTAATAATGAGGAGCCGGCATACCAAGTAAATGCATTATTTCATGATATTAATTCTATTCATTTTTCTTACCTTATCGTCTAATAATTTTGCTTCTTTTTGTAAGAGTTTTATCAATAAAATAAATAGATCAAACTTGAAGATCCGTCATGGAGATGCGATTACAACATCAATAACAAGAGAAGCTGCGGAGAGAGTTAGCAATTGAACACCAAGAAATACTTCAAAAGATGCAGATGATGTCCCAACAGTTTATGCTTCCTCCATCTCACACATATTTTCTAACAATTCTCTTAGAGTTTGATTGTAGTTTCATAAAAATTTTAACAATTTTTGGATTATTTATTATATTTGAATTTCATATTTGTTGCCAATCGTTCGAGCGCCATTTCATGTGTTTGAACGCATACTCTGTTCTATATTTGGAATGGGTTGATTCCTATTTGAACAGTATATTGCATGAACATAGGATGTTCAAATAGTTATAATAATAATTCGAATTAACTAGTGTAGTGTAGTCTCACCATTCAAACGTGTACCATTTTTATTCGAACTAATATCACTTATATTCGAACAAAAATAAATTTACCATATCATGTTCGAACAATTACATAAAAAGTCCGAATCATATATGGTATCAATATTCGAATGGATATTCGAACGAGTATCATTTTTATTTGCGAATGTATATCACTCTTATTTGAACAGAAATAGCATTACCATACGATGTTCGAGCACTTAAGCAATATGTTCGAACCACATATGGTCTCAACATTCGAATGCATATCACCCTTTTTCAAACGTATATTCGAATAAGGTACATTATTATTTGAACATGTTTCTCCTATGTTCGAACAATTACAACATATGTTTGAACCATATACGATCTCAACATTATATCACTCTTATTCGGACGGGCATGCATTCAATATTCGAACGACCTATCATTCCTTTGAATGTTTGTCAATCCATTTGAATATGACATAAAGTGTTCAAATGCCAGCCTCATCTCGTAACCGTTCGAACTTGTTTCTAAGTTTGAATGCGTCGCGTTTGAATGGTATTTAGGGACAAAATACTTTTGTGCCGAAATAGCCCTAACAAAACAAAATCGTCTTAAGGTTTCCTACCCGTTTTCCTTCTTTTCATTATTGGACTTTTTTATCTCAGCGATAAAGCATGCTGGATTTCCAAACTCTAGGAAAGTTACCCAAGATTCTGCAATGAAATAGCCCTAACAATTCCTGCAAGATAAACATGTTAGTTTTGAATTTCAGATTATGACAAATCAGATTAAATAGGCCTAATCTTTCTATAATTTCTTTTTCTTGTTTCTTTTTTTGGGTAAATAAGCCGCCTCTGAGAGTTAGTAGGGCTACAGGAACTATTAGGCCTGTTTCGTTGGAGAATCCTGCTAGTTTTAAGAGTTCGTTACACTTAAGCTTAAATTAACGAAAAGAAATAGATTTAATTATTTATATTATATTTTTAATATTCCCAGAACACATGAACCAGAAACACCGTTGATACAAATGTTTTTGATTTCTCACATGGATCCCGTAAGCCGATATACATAAAACTCGATCCACATGTTTTCTTCTTCTTCTTTTTTTTTTTTTAAACAAAGGGGAATTGAAAGTTTCGAACTCAAATTTTTTATTTGAAAAATTGAGTCATATATTATCTGGTCATCAAACTCTTAGCATAATTGTGAGAGGCTGGCCATCCAATAAGGATGGGAATTGGAACACCTTGGGCAAATGGAACTGCATGCATGCCTCCCTCTATCACATATGTCATAAACACTACAGAGAAATTAATTATTAGTTCAAAGTTGATATCTGGGTTACAGTTCATTTGAGGATCCTGTGCACACGCACTCATGCATCGAGGCCGGCTGGTGGAAGTATAGAACTGTTCATGAAGTACCAGTACCAACTGTAGAAGTGATAATACAATGAGTAATGATATTCATATAACATATTTCATAATATATATTATAAAATATGAATATTTTGATAAAATAATGTTACTTTTATAAATTAGTTTACAAAAAAAAACTTTCTTTTAAAACATGACTATGTAAAATATTATAAAATGTGACGTGTATTTATTATTTTTCTAATGTTATGTATAAGCAGTCCTACCTGTAACCTACCTACTGCATTCTTACTTTACGTAAACGCCTAAAAGTTAAAAACATATGGGCTTGGACCACGCCCATACCCATATGCAAATGAGGCTCGATGTGGCAATGGAAGGCCCACACCCCTGGATTATCTGCCACATACCTTAACGCTGTCCATCCATGTGGGAATATGACTGCAGTATTCCTCAAAGGCGGATTTTTGAAGTTGAGTTTCTTCTCATCCTTGGCCGAGAACTTCCCTTCTCCATATCCCAACACCCAAAAATCATGACCATGCAAGTGCCAAGGGTGTATTTCGCTAACATTATCGCTTAGCGCATTGGCATTTTGAAGTATCACATCTACCGTAGTATTCAAACCAAACATGTAAACTCCACTGCCAGTAGTTGAGTTAGGGTTGATCGGAGGTTTCATCACGTCATAGTTGTTGGGGAAGTTTTCCGGTGGACTCTTCTGATCGAAAGCATTTCGTAGACCATATTTTATGGAGCCCAGATAAGGAGTGGGTGGTAATGCTAAAGAGACATTATTGATAGCCCACTTGGTAAACCCATCAATTTTATTTTGGGTGTTGAGGAGGGTGATCCGACGGTCGTAACTTTTTGGAGGTTTTGGGGACCCCATGAGAGCAAAGATACTCTTAGAGAACGTCTTGCTATGGTCATAATCATTCCATCGAGGAGTCACGGGAGGTGGAGAAGTGGGGAACTTTGACGCAGAGATTGGTTGGTAATTTAGGATGGTAAGGGCAGGAGGGGTCGCTGGAAGCCTTCCTCTTACACCTAAAGAAAGCCAGTAGTTCTTGGAAGGATCTTGATCTGTAGTTATTAGGACTGAGTAGCTTTCACCAGAGTATATGTCCAAGTCATTGACCGCAAATGGTTGTAGATAATTCCCGTCAGCTTCTATAGCTACCACCACCTTTTTGTGATTCTGAAGAAATTCAAACACGTAAAGACAGAGTATTTAGATTAACAAAAGGACATGAAGGAGATACAGCAATCAGCTATCATGCATCAAATGGAAAACAACACAAATAATGATCGCTTGCATGTTCCTTTCACACGAAAGGATCTGGCCCAATGAACAGGTCATCATAATAAAGCAGGCATGTTCAGATGGCAGCAAGCCTCATTGTTTCAGTAAAATTTTCAGAGTCGTACAATATGGAGAAAGAAGTATTCAACATGTCACGTGATCTGCCAAGCCCCATCGCATCAGACGTACTCATGCTCGAGATCTCCCCGCGTTAAATGAAAAGGATAAAAGACAAGCTTATATTTAAAATTTTTATTTTTTTTATTATTTTTTTAAAATAATTTTTTAACATCTTTAATTATTAAAAAAAATTAAAATAAAATATAATTTTATTTATAATCACTTTCTAAAAAAACTTCTAAAAAATTTATAAAAACTTAAAAAAATAAAAAAATATAAGAAAAAAATATAAGAAGTAAGGCTGCTATTACGGAGAGAAAGGAGACACAAACAAGAAAAATCGTACGGATTCTGTAGAAAGTTACGGCTTTAGCTTCTGGACTTTTCGCTTTAGAATCAAACCCTAGCTTCGGAGCTTCCCAAAGAAAAAAAGAAAGGAAGCTTTTTCTTTTCGGACCCGCCGAAGTTATTTAGCAGAAAGATTTTCCTGGTCTCTCTCTGTGAACATACAACACACGTAATTTTTTAATTTTTAATTCTTTTTATTAAGTTTGTGATATATAGATGATGATAAAAAAATCAATTAATTTAATAAAAATAAAACCAAAAAAAAAATATAATGTTTAATTATATGATATGATAAATCGCAAGCTCATAAAGGGTCCTTGGATGGAACTGTGTAAAAGTGACAAGACTTTGTACTCATTTTGCATGCATTCTGCCACGTGCCACCAATACCTCGCTGCTATGAGCCTATGACTAGCGTTTTACACAGATCCGCGACTAGCGTTTTACACAGATCCGCCCAGACAAAGAAAAATAAATCCAATGACTCGTTTTCTATTTCCTTACTTTATATATATATATATATATATATATATATTCTCAATTTTACTTTTCTCAGTTCGATGCATACTTTTCTAAATCTTATATAATTTATCTCCGAATAATATTAGAGATAAATTATTATAGTAATATATATTTTATACTCATTGCATAGTTACTTCTAATTGATTATTTCTAACATTTATTTAGAAATATATAATCTACGTGATGTTACATCATGTGTATAAAACAAATACTTCTAATAATAACTTTTATCTATATTTATTCTTTATCTTTTACTCACACATATGTTCTATGATCTCTAATTAGCTTCGCTTCCACGTTGGGGATATTATATACTTCTAATTGGGTTTACGTTTCACATTGATAAGATATACGTCGAATTATAATTTTCTTTCTTTTTATAAAATAAATCTAAGCATATCACAAACATTAAAATCATTGCCAATTTCTAAAATAATGTTTTTTGTTATAATTATATTTCCGTAACCACTATTGGAAGGTTTAAGCCACAACATAACCTATATTTCAAAATGACTAGTCAATGATATAATTAGAATCACATTAGAACATTATAAAGATCAATAAGAACTTCTAATTCTCAAATAATATTGTATGATCTCATACACTACCTATCAGAATGAGATATTATGTGCAGCCATTGTGACTAATATTAGAGAAAGAATTTTGTTATGTATCAGCTCCTATTCACCCCACATATAATTAGAAAGATTTATTGTATTTAATAGAAAGATTTATTATCGTTCATTTATCATTTTTATGTGACTGTAAATTATTAGAAGATTATTTATTGTCATTTACTCATCTATCAATCATTAATTATTATCATTGAAAAAAATAAAAAATTATAACTAAAATAATTATAAATAAAGTTTTCTTGATATATAAGAAAACTATATATCTTGGAGAATGATTATCTACCTATCAATTTTTCGCCGATTCAAACCATGTTGTCGTGGAATCTTAAGATCAACAAGATTGGTGGAGAAAGTATATTATGGTTACATATTCTATTCAGCGTGTGTTGTTACATCAGCTAGTCTATGTGGTGGTGCTGCATGTAAAGCGAAGAATCAAAGGTTTAATTATCTTAGAGCGAATCGAAGGTTTTCTCGATCCTTAAAACAAGAAATTAAGAAAGTTATACGTGAGAGCCAAGTAATAGAATATCCTTAATTTTTGACCTTTAAAACATTATAATATGCTTGGAATATGTATACATCACGATTAAAGTAAGGTACTAAATGATAGTTGGCAACTGGCATGACCTAATTTTAATCATTTTCATTTTCTTTTCTTTTTTTCAAATTTAATTTTAATCATTTTCTTTTTCTTTTCTTTTTTCAAATTTAAAAAATTAAAAAAAAATTAATACTAGATACAATTTTAGAGTGTAAAAAATTTGTGATTTTTTTTAATAAATGTGAAAACTATGAAAAAAATTTTTATTTATTTTATTTGGATTCCAATATTTAAAAAAAAAAATTAAGTGCCAAGACTACTTGTATTCTATAAATTAAAAAAAAAAAAAAAAAAAGGACTAACAATTAAAAGTAGACAATGATGTGTGGCGTAACATGATCTAGTAAAAGTAATACATGATTGATATTTGAAATGAATAATTCTGGATTCAGTCCTGAAATGAGGCCTCCCCATGCACGTCTTAATGATACCAAGAGTTTTAATCAATTAAAATGATTTCGTTTCAATACTGAACACTAAAGACTCGTCTCCCCCAAATGACCTGATCCTCTCTCTCTCTCTCTCTCTCAAATCTGATGTTTGCCAAACGCATACACCTCGAATCAGACCAGAACTCACTAGAGTTTTTTTATCCTATCAGGTATTTCTTTTTTTTTATTTTGATTTCTCGTTAAATTTTCTCCCATCTAGTATTTTCACATTAAAATCCTTTTTTCTTGCTTTCAGAGCGTAAATTGCGGGCTGGGATTTGTAAATTTCAAGGATTTGCTTTCTGTTATGACACTCTGTGGTGGCAAGAAGGAGAAGAGCAGAGGGTTAGGGTTCATAAGAGA